>NC_137013.1:19552015-19789515 GCF_032717465.1 Coenobita brevimanus | reverse complement strand
TCCATGCCTTCCTACATATCCCCAACAACCACTTCATACCGATGTCTCCACTACACTTAATCATCTCTGCATACACGTGGGGGGAGGGTAAGATACTGACGTTAATAACCATTTTCAATGGAATGAATGGCCAATAGATCGCCACTGCCACGAGGGCTATCGACTTATGAATAAAGTATTAAGTTTTACTTCATGGCTGCTTACTTCTCCGATTCTCTAAAGACGAGAATTTCATTAACTTTCTCAACAATACACAGAGGAGACTAAACATTCTCGAAAGCTAAATTGTTGATACAGTTGGTCCCTGAGAAAGTAATAATATCACCCTTGCCTGCTCACAATCAATAATAATAATGGTGCATAGGTTCTTGCTGATGCTAACTCCTGGCTTGCATGACGGGTTTATTATGAACCAATTCGAAAGAACTGGCATAACCACCAATCGTGATTAATATCAAGGAATGTCTGTGCAAAGTGGCAGTAAGCGAATTAAAAGATCATTGTGGAGAAAAGAAACACGATTCTTCTAATTAATCGAGCTCAAGAACTGTAAATTTATTAATAACAAAATAATTTTACGTTACAAGAATCTCAAAGTAAATTCACTCACTCAATCAGCCATGCTAGCTAATAATCTTAAGCCTAGAAAACAGAAAAACTGTTAATTGGAGATGTGGAGTCACAGGGCTATAGACTGGAGCCGCCACTGGGACACCGCAAGACGAGGAGGGTAATCTTCGACAATCTTCGTGCCTGCTCTTCCGTAGCTACGACCAATATCCATAGAATACAATGTCTACTCACGGGCCGCCCGGGAGCGAAAGAAAACGCATCAGCACCTGGGTGATGACGTCACACTCTCTCCCGTCTCCCGTGTCCCAGCTCATGCCTTACATTGTTTCACACTATTTTTTTTTCTTACCACATTTTAGCATGTGCTTGCACATTATGTCAAAAATAATGCAGAAAATAATATATGAATCTCTAGCCAAACAATTTATTGGTTTTAGTCATAGCATGCTAATCATTTATAAGCTTTGAAACAGCATTTAAGCACATGGACTAAAAAATTCTCATGTCACACTTAAAGTTCATTGAATATGAATCTCTCTCTCTCTCTCTCTCTCTCTCTCTCTCTCTCTCTCTCTCTCTCTCGCAATCAATCAGTCAGAATATTTATACATCTTTATCTATTACGGTATCAGTTTACTCATTTTGTTTAAAGTTTTTCTGGATGGAATTATTTTTCTTATTTAGTACTCGCATTCTAAGAAACATACAACAGTGAACAAAATAAACAATTACTTCATAAGGCAGAGAAACAAATCTAGCTACTTTACTGGTTAGATTCTGGGCAGTGGCTTTTCCAGTTTGCAGGGCTTTAGCTCCATGATGAATATAACTTTTCCGTTGTTTTTAACTTTTCCAGGAATTCAAAGCTAGGTTTCATCAAATTTTCATATCCTCAGCTAATTGCACCAATCCATGTGTCTTCTTTGTTTGAAGCCTTTGAACCGAGATAGCCATATTGAGAAAATTTATGAGTTAAGAATCCACCAAAATACGCTAGGCCCTCTTGCTCAGTAACTTCTTTTAACCCCTTAACTTCTAAATCCAGGTTTGAAATATTCTCCTTGTCCATACTCTGCCTCTGGTTCATCGTTTTCGTGTGACTAGCAGAACACCACTGCAGACAGGGTCGGTTCACGCTGGAGAATTTGTTCATTATCCGCAGACAGTGGAGCATACTCATCACTGAAGCTGGAGAAGGATCCTGCTGACATGTTCACATCATCAATATTTTTCCTCCACATTGTATCTTGACCCTTCATGTGAACTATTTTTTCTGAGATGTGACTTAACCCGATGGTTAACAGCAACAGGAGATGGATGCTGATAACATGCTCCCATTTGTCTGAGGCAAGCAAAGAAATGCTCCAGCCCATCTTGATCCAATCTGTATGTTAATATGTAGGAGATATTGTACTAATCCTTTACCATTTCCTGTAACTTAGGCAAAGACTTTGATGAAACGATCAGTCCTTTCTGAAACTGGTAAAGCCCTTTACTCCCATATATTCATACTGACTTGCTGTGTTTATCATGTACTTCCGTGTTTTGTCATGGGTTTCTAAAGCTAACCCATAAACATTTCTAGAAGACTTTACATGCCGTGGAACACGGAAATTGAATATATCAAACCAATTATCAACCAGATAAATGAACTTTCTTGTACTTTCCCAATATCTGTCCTATAGTAGTACTTTTCGTTACCATCTCATTTCTTCATTTTTCGGGAAATATTGCGATGTGACGTTTCGTCTGTGTGGCAAGAAACATCACTATACTGAACAGTAATTGGGCATTTTCCTCCTCCTTGTGTATGGAAATAGTCGTGGAAAGGTGGCAGATAAAATATCAATTGCAAATGGGCACACCACACTTCATGAATGTTGACATTCTGTGCAGCTGAGTGAGGGTCGCAGGGCGCGCAGGGAGAGTGTGACGTCATCACTCATGAGCGGGCGCTTTTTCTTTCGCTCCCAGGCGGCCCATGAGCAGACATTGTATTCAGTGGATATAGGCTACGACCACACTCCCTGGGGCTGCTGACGGAGGGATGGGCGACCTCCAGGAATCTTAGACGACCTACAGATCGAGATATGCACTATCAGTCTCACCCTCTGCTGCCCATTTCTAACTAAACTACGGTGAGTGGAGGGGTACTGGGCATTGAACTGCGGAGCCCCTCAGCTCGTCATGCACATCATCCTGTCGCGAGGGTCCCTCTCCAACTAAAATTAATGGTCTCACACTTGGTACAACCATGTTCACCAGAAGTGGGCGTGGCACAGTTAAAAGAGGTGGGGGGGAAAGATAAAAACACGTAATAAATTCACTCAGCGAAGCACTCAAGTCGTGCATAAGAACAGTCACCTTGAAGCAGCGACGAATGTTCTGAAAAACCGTCCCAAACAAAGTGCAGACAAGGACAGTTAAACTGAGTGAAACACACTGGGTCTTCCACTAAAGTTCGTGGCTTCCCATAATATTACAATGTCACTAATTGGTATAGCAACATAATCTCGCGAAAGCATGACATTATGCCACATCAAAAAGAAATTTTTCTGAAAACTGACTATATATATATATATATATATATATATATATATATATATATATATATATATATATATATATATATATATTACAGGCACAATGTGAAATCAGTAATTTCGAGAAATGCCTAGTCAGTTCGTGAAATCAGTCTAAATTGGGATGGGTTAACTTAGGTTAGCTTAATTTAGGCTGAGGTTAGGTTAGGCTGGGAAGATCTAGGTTAAGTTAGGTTAGATGAGGCTAGGTTGGGTTAAGTGAGGTTAGGTTAGATTAGGTTAATTTCGATGAACGTAAGTTAATCGTTCATCCATATTAATCTAACCTAACCTAACAAAGCCCAGCATAACCTAATCTAACCTAACCTAAACTTAACCTAGATTATCCCAACCTAACCTTACCGCAGCCTAGCTTAACCTCACCTAAATTAACCCATCCCAATTTAGACTCATTTCACAAACTGACTGGTCATTTCACGAACTGACTGACTTCACATTCTGCCTGTAACGTATATTAATATATATATATATATATATATATATATATATATATATATATATATATATATATATATATATCCCATTGGAGCCCAGTGTCCCCAGTATTGGACAGAACTGGGAATTTTCAAACCTTAATAAAGTAAGGAACCCCCGGGTGGGGACCTATGAGCTTTGCAACTATGATCCGATATGCTGAGGGCGGAACGCTTAGGATCCTCCCAGAACAGTGCCTCAGCCAGCAACCCTGGGATCCAATATATATATATATATATATATATATATATATATATATATATATATATATATATATATATATATATATATATATACAGGAAAAGCAATACCAGTGTTGCAACGAACAGCATATTTATTATGTCCAGACGTTTCGACATATTCATCTACGTCATCTTCAGTGGATCTAAAAAGATGAAAAAAAAAAAGACCTGTAAGGTATTTAAAATCCTAAAAGAACTATATGAGCATGAGCTCATCGTACCTACATAAAAGAGAAAACGTAGTGTTAAATTATAGGGGGGACTTAACTGCACAATATATTCAGAGGGACAGCAGACAGACAATTGTTTAGGGCGGGTTTTCGTTTATAAATATGAATGGATTCTAGTATTCTTAGATTCATACTGGTACATGTGTCTATAATACAGAAATTCTTGGGATCAACAGAAGTATTACAAATATATGAATGTTCCCTTACCGCTGTGTGAGGAGGGTCGCTCACAGGGAGACCTGACCTGCTCGACTGACCTCTATGCTCGTCAACCCTTAGCTTGAAAGCTCGTATTGTGCTTCCAATATACCCTGTATGGCAACTAGGGCACTTGTATTCATAAACGACTGACGAGCGGAGGGCAGTCGGTAGTCGGTCTTTGTAATTAAAAAATGATTGAATCTTAAGATCATTCTTATGAACAAATCGGAACTTTATTTGAGGATAGAAAATTGAAAAGTTATATTTCAGTGCCCTCTCTATCTTTTCTGATACAGTACCAAGAAAAGGTAGAGAAAGATACATTTCCTCCTTACTCACTGTACATACGGGTTGCTTTGGACTGTAAATTTTGGCTAAGAATTTTCTAACAATTATCAAAAAGAGCAGTACTGAAACCATTGTTAGCAAAAAAAATCCTCAAAAATGAAATCTCCTGATGGAATAGGTTGTAGGTGGAAGTTAGGTTATAAGCTCTATACAAAAGTGTTCTAATTGCATTCAACTTAAAAATGAATGGACAGTAACTAAAAAAGCTAGTACCCAAACCCGAGAAAGTAGGCTTACGATATACAGACATAACCAGAGTGCCATTTAACTTCTGAATTAATAAATCAAGAAAAGGGAGTTTACCGTTAACTTCACATTCCATGGTAAATTTTATGTTCTTATGTTGTTTATTTAGGTAGTTTAAAAAAAGTGGAGCATGGCTTTCATCTTGAAATATAAGTAGAGTGTCATCCACATATCTACGATAAAGGATGGGTTTAAAGTTTAAAGTATACAGCCATTTTTTCTCCCAAAAACAGAGAAAAACATTAGCCATAGTCGGACCCAGAGGCGAGGCCATAGCCACACCGTCTACCTGTTTATATACCTCGTTATTAAATATAAAATGGCAGTCCTTAACACAAACAGAAATCAGGTTTTTAAAGAATTTTTTACTCATACCCATGACTTTATCCATATCATTAAATACTGAATTTACACATAACTCAATAGTTTCATCCAAGGGAACATTTGTAAACAATGAGGTGACATCAAAACTACACATGTAGCAGGAGGTTGGTAGTCCGAATCCAGAGAGAAAGTTAAAGAGCTCATATGAATTTTTAACCGTATATTCATTGGTTGTTAAACCCGAAAGGATGGGAACTAAAAATTTGGCTAATTTAAAGGAGGCAGTTTTAAATGCAGCCATGACTGGTCTAAGAGGTATGGATTGTTTGTGAACTTTAGGTAATCCATACAGAATAGCTGGTGATGAGCCACTAGGTTTTAAAGACTGTGAATATTCCTTTGAAACAGTTTCTTTTAAAACCATAGATTTTAATAACCTGTTTACTTTATCCTCTATTTTCATGTTCAGTTTTATTAAATCGGTATGAATGACTTTAATGAATTTAGTGGAGTCCTTCAAAATATCGTGCATTTTCGTTATGTAATCAGCCTTATTGAGCAGCACAACCCCTCTTCCTTTATCTGGACGACAGACAACCAACTCCTCATTCTTACCCAAGTCTTTCAAAATGTTAAAATCTTTCTTTGTGAAAATAGGTGAATGTACTTTAGAACTTTTAAACCCATAGTATTCTTTACATGCTATATTGCGAACACATTGAATAACTGAATTGAAGCTATGCCCTTCAGTGAGCTTACATTTTTTAAGTGTTTGTATCATACTCTCAAAAGCAGTGAAATACTTATGAAAGTTAGGCCGAAACACAGGTAGGTTAAATTCTAAACCGAAAGATAACAAAAAAGACTCACGACTGGATAATTCTACATTGGAGTAATTGAATATAACTTTTTGAGGATCACATGATTTTAGCTCAGATTTAGCCCCAAGCCAAAATAACTTCTTTCCATGAACCTTCGCAATATTTGTATGTACTCTACTTTTCTTTTAACAAAATACTTTAAACAGCAGAAGTCTAAACATGACACCATGGAGCTTAACCCGCCCCGTCCTGACGACGTATGGGTACGTCACCACGATTTGCATTTGCCAGTCCCGGCAACGTACCAGTACGTCGTGCAATTGCAATGTGCATAATTTTGACAATTTTCAAATTTCGCGCTTGATTTGCAGTACGTACCCTCGCCTGACCTTCCCCTACCTGACTCCCGGCGGGGACACTCGGCGACCCCGCGTGACCCGCGCTAGCCCGCCACTCGTCCACTCACCTGGTAGCCACGGTCCTGCTCAGACATGGCTAAGAGAGGTCTCTCAGAGAGCGAAATTCAAGTCGCCCTGGACACCTTTACCGGCGACAGTGATTCCCCACTGGATGACGAGGAGATGGACAAAGATTATGTGCAGCCAGAGGAGGAAGAAACCACCAGCAGTGACGAGGAAGTTCCGTCACCAAGGAAGCGGCAGTACGTGACTTACCGTGTTGCTAGAGAGGGGCAGGAGGCAAAGAAGGCACGTGGTATGTCATATCCCTATCCCCAGCGTGCCTTGGAAGCCGAATTCGAGGTCGAGGACGAGGACGAGGATGAGGACGGAGACGTGGGACGTGCTGCCATGTGGTATGGGCGGGAGGTGATTACGCATCGTGGCCCAGAGCGCACACCACGTCGTCTAAGCAGGTATGGGCCTAGCATTCTGTTGGGGCGGTAGGAAGTGAAGTGGAGGGAGTGGGGAGTGAAATGGACATTCCTGGGATTAGGGAAAGTGAGAGTGAGGTGGGTGAGTCATTGCTCTCCCTACGCAGTGTGAGGCGGCAGAGTGGATCACGTGGGCCAGTGCGGGTGCGTTCCTTATCACGTGGGGTTGTGAGGGTGGGGGAAGGTGGGGAGGAACCACTCCAAAGCACGTCTTATGCTCCCCAATATCCCCTAACACGTGGTCGAGCAAGGTTGCGTGAGAGAGCACGTGGTGTGGTAATGGAGGGGGAAGGTGGGGAGGAACCACTCCCCAGCACGTCTTCTGCTCCCCAATATCAAACTATTTCATCCCCACAGCCCCCTAATGTTCCTCAAGGCCGTAAGGGTAAGGGAAAGGGAAAGGGTAAAGGCAGAGGGAAGAGGAGTGACAGTGGGGAAGCCGTCCATACTCCTTCTCCCCAACCTCCCCAACCAGGATCTCCTCCCCACCCAGACGAAGGCGGTGATTGGGACGAGGGATTTGTGTCGTGGGATTGGGAGGATGGGAGTGATTTTTCTCCCCTCATTCACCCCTTCACTGAGCAGGGGCGATCTGGCTGCATTGCACCAGGTATTCACTGTAATTCAAGCAGGTTGGATTTTTTCCACCTGTTTTTCAGTGAGGCCTTCGTTGATCAGATCGTGCTTCAAACAAACCTGTTTGCAAGCGGCCAGCGGCTAGAAAGTGAAAGATTGGGAACAAGGAGTAGGCATTCAGTGATTTATGATTGCCCTGTCTCCATTCCAGAAATGTTCTTATTTTTTGCCCTTGTCCTTTTGATGGGTATAATAAGAAAAAATAGAATTCCTGCTTACTGGACTACGGACCCTGTTATGTTTACCCCCATATTTGGTCAAGTGATGAGCCGTAATCGGTTTCAACAAATTCTAAGTCGCCTCCATTTTTATGATGCTAATGACTCTGCAAATGCAAACAACACGGACAAAATGAGGCGAATTAGGCTGGTCTTTGATCACCTCAGGCAAACCTTTCGATCCTCATTCTATCCCTATAGAGATCTCGTCATAGACGAGAGTCTCGTGTTGCGGAGAGGCAATATTTCATTCAGACAGTATATACCCAGCAAAAGGCACCGTTTTGGGTTCAAGATCTTTGTTATGTGTGACTGTAGGACTGGATACGTGCAAGACATAGTCTTGTACACCGGTGCACAGACAGACATAATAGTAGATCGAGGTATAGGACTTTCTGGAGCAGTGGTAAAGACGATGATACAAGACTACCTTCAACGTGGTCACGTTCTCTATCTCGACAACTGGTACACTAGCCCTCTTCTCGCTCGTTATCTTCACAGACATGAAACGGGAGTCTGTGGAACCGTAAAGGTGAACCGGCGTCACGTGGTCAAGGTAGGGCGGAAACTTGCAAGGAGTGAGGTTGTCTTCTTCAAAGCAAACAACATCCTTGCAACAATGTGGAACCACAACAGAGAAGTAAGCCTCTTGTCCACGGTTCACCGCCCCTTGATGCACCGTACTGATTCTGTTGATTACCATAGCGAGAGCAGGCGTCGTGTTTGGAAACCTGAATGTGTCATGGACTATAATATAAACATGCGCCTCGTGGACCAGTCAGACTCCATGATATCGACGGTAGAGTGTGCCAGGACCACGATGAAGTGGTATAAAAAACTGTTCTTTCACTTGCTAGATATCACTGCTCTGAATTGCCACCACCTTCACGCCATGACCACAGGAGTTCAGGAAACCTTTGAAGGGTTTGTGAGGGAGCTCACACGAGAAATCTTTGCAAAGTATGCTGTTGAAAGGCCCCAACAGCGCCCCCGCACTGCCCCTATTACCCACACTCCCCAGAGAATATCCGCCCGCCATTTCCCCACTCCTATCCCGCCCCAGCCCAACAGACCTATAGGCCCCAGCGCAGGTGTCACGTGTGCAGTCATTCCCAGGTGAGACTCACGACACAGAGGAAGGACACCCGCTATGAGTGCGTGCAGTGTGACGAGGGTCTGTGTATTCACCCATGTTTTAGTGAATATCACACGTTGCTGCAATTTTAGCATGGTGTGAATGCGAAAGGACGCAGAAATTATGATGTAAATGCGACAGACAGACGCTCTGTGAAAATATCAGTCATGTGGATCGCCAAATATTAGTATAAAGTGCCTACGGGTAGAACATAAGTGCAAACATTGGGTGTAAGTATATAAATCTGCCCTAAGTTGAAACTTACATAGAGAGGGTTGTTTGATGCGATATTCTGTCGCTCAGTGCAATAAATACGGCCCCTTATTATAAATTTTCTATTATGTGACATTCTTACGGGTATAAGTTCAAATTATTGTATATGATGATGTATTTCCTAAGTCAAATATTCATAGCGTGTCTATAAAGATAAGATTTCCTGACGCTTAGTCGAATGAATAAGGCACGTATTAGTCAAAATAAAAGTCAGCAAGTGATAAAGTGAATAATTAGTATATAAGTGTGTGAGTGAATTAGTATATAAGTGTGTGAGTATTATGTATGACGTAACATTCCTTGCGAGGGTATTTTCAGGCGATATTCTCACGCTCACTTGAATAAATAATGGCAGTAAGTATGTACAGTGCATTGGAGGGGTGTAAACGTGTGTAATGTAAGTGGGAAAATATAATTGGAGTGAATAAATAAAGTAGATGATGAAACACGAGTGTTTGAGATCGTGGTTGCTACGTGAATAGGCGCTAGCATATCGCTAAATGCCCTCGTAATGAATGAAAATAATTGAAAACCTTCACAGTGGTGGGGGAAAGGTTCTATGTAAATGGGAAAATAATTGGAAAGTGATAAAACAATTTGGTATGTTGAAATACGAGTCATAGCGAGTGCGCTTACTAAGCTGATGTGCGCTAAACTTATGCTGCATGTCATCAAAATGAATGAAAACATCTGAAATCACTTACAAACAGTTGTAATTGGTAAATTGTCATTGAAACAGAAGTATACAAGTAGAAAAAATGATTGGTAGACTCATAACAGAAAATTAGCAGATAGCATGTTACGACTCGGACCTAACTCGCTATGCTCGCGCGATGGTGCAATGCTTATTTTTCCTATATATGTGTCTGAAATACATTATATTGTTACTGTTATTGTTTATTAGTACAAATTCAATAAATGTAGAGGTGTTGTGTGTTGTTTGTCCCATTACTCCTTACCATAGAAAACGTTAACGCATATCCAGCCCATTACAGAACACGATACCTGCGGGGGGAAACCGCACCTGTATAGACCACTTATAGACCGCAGAGACCACTTTCTTCAAGATTTTCCATAGTTTCTCGATCTAAGCGGAAGTTTCATAAGAAAAAAATTTTTTCCTAAAAGGCTCGGGACTGGGGGATGTCATAGGTGCGGAAAGGCTCGGGACGTGACGGGTTAAGGATTTGCATGACTAAGTGAAACTTTAAGGTCCCTAATTTCTTTTTCTTTAGTTCTTATTTCAATGTTAAGTAACTTATCTTGCCAGGATTTATACAACTCTGTGTTACTAAGAGTTTTCCGGTACAGCTTGAACCTAAGAAGGTTGGGAAACACATTGTAAGTCTTGCAACATAAAAGAAAATGCAGGTCAAGGTTTTTTTTTTCCAACTGGGTTGACAGCCGCTCGTACTTCCGGAACCCGTGAAGTGTAGAGGGTCCATATCTACTGCGAAGAATTATTGAGACAGGCTTGTTCTGAGGGAACCGCAACTTATACAGGAAAAGCAATACCAGTGTTGCAACGAACAGCATATTTATTATGTCCAGACGTTTCGACATATTCATCTATGTCATCTTCAGTGGATCTAAAAAGATGAAAAAAAAGACCTGTAAGGTATTTAAAATCCTAAAAGAACTATATGAGCATGAGCTCATCGTACCTACATCAAAGAGAAAACGTAGTGTTAAATTATAGGGGGGACTTAACTGCACAATATATTCAGAGGGACAGCAGACAGACAATTGTTTAGGGCGGGTTTTCGTTTATAAATATGAATGGATTCTAGTATTCTTAGATTCATACTGGTACATGTGTCTATTATACAGAAATTCTTGGGATCAACAGAAGTATTACTGTTATGCTGAGTGTTTTTAGGCCGACTCCTCGTACTAAAAACACTAGCTATTGAGCGGGGTCCTCTTTCCGGACCGGAAGTAAAGCACTAACAAAGGAACAGGACATAAAAACTAGGCAGTCCACCTTTAACACATCTATTACCTTAATTCTAACACCTTGACAATATTACATAGAATGATATTATGGGCAGAGGATACAGATATACAAAGTTACGTTAGTACAACACGGGATGTTCACACACACTATAATTACTCTTTACAATAGGTTAAGGGTCCATAAGTGAATGAGACTAACTTGCATTAAAGTTCAAAAGGTCTTAGTGTACTGGGGCAATCGAGATGTCTGGGCTTGATGAGCCGGGGAGGGATTATTACTATAAAAGAACAAGGGGAGCAGATCACTATAATTCACTGTTTGGGCTTGGCGCGGCAACTCTCGCCCGCGCGTACACTGACAAGGGGGGGGGGGAATCCTCTGGACTGGACTTGGGAATAGCACTAGTTGCACGAGCCCAGAACTTATAGTCTTTTCCAAGGGAAGGTATTTACGGACACTTTTTGGTGTAATCCCGCTGGTTCACTTTGTCACTGGATCACTATCTCTGTCTCACTATAGGAAAGGAAAAGTCACTATTCTTGCCCGAGTTTCTGGGGCGATATCACTCTGTCACTATAAGGTGTAGGTCCTCACTCTGGTCACGGTGCAAGGAGACCCTCTTGCCTGGGGTCTCGACCTGTTGTAGGCCCTCCTCTGGTCACGGTGAAGGGAGACCCTCTTGCCTGGGGTCTCGACCTGTTGTAGGCCCTCCTCTGGTCACGGTGTAGGGAGACCTGTCTATGTTGGCCCTAGGGACTGGGGCCAAACAGGTGTAGCAGACGGGCCTGACGTCGTAGGGTCTGTGGCAGGGGGAGGTCGGCGTCGACGGGCTGCTGGGCTCGCCTGGGGGTCCGAGGGCTGCGGAGGTCTGCTGGGGGACGCGCCGTCAGGTGTGGGCTGCGGCCTCGTCTCCTGCTGGTACCTGGGGAAGACAAGAATTTCCCGGGGGTGGGAGGTAGGTCCCGACTGGGACCGGGCCTCTGTTCGGGTGACACTTTCGGGGCAACTCTCCCGGGTGGTGTCCAGCTACTCCTGCAGGAGTTAGCTGACTTTAGAGGACACACGGAGGCCGTGGTCTCTTTTGCACTTATGGAGGGTAGCACAGAGGCGACTCTCTCTCTTGTCTTCACAACTGCCGTGGCACCAGGCTGATCGGTCCTGGGACCCACTTGTGGCTTTGTGTGAGGGTCTCTTACCCTTGGTGTGGCTAGGGGTGTGAGCCCCGTATAGTCCACTATTGGGCCTCCTGCCCTGTTTGTTATAGAGGGCTCTTCTCCCTCGTCAAAGGACCTCCTGTCCTGGTTGTGGCAGAGGGTATTACGCCCTCGTGGCTCACGGTGGCAGAGGATACAAGCCCCTCGTGGCTCACCAGGGTTGTTGCGGCAGAGGATGGTACTTCCCCGTGGCTCGCGGTGGCAGTAGGTGTAAACACCTCGTGGCTCACCTAGGGACCTCTTGTCCCGTTGGGGTGAAGCTGTGGTCGTCACCACAAAACTACTAGGGACTGATATTGTATCAGTCCCATCCCACTGCTGTCGATGGTCAACCCGCCGTTGAAGTTGTTGCGGATCTAGGCTCACCTGGCGTTGGGGCAGTTGCGGGAAGAAGGGGCACAGGTCAGTGATGGTTGGATGACCTTCTTGTCCTTGGTCATTAACCTGTCCGTTATCTCCTCCTCGGGTGGTGGGGTGGTGGTGGCCCGGTGGTGGTGTGGGGGGTGGTGGGACGGAAGGTCCGGCCGCGGGCATTTTAATTACAAATATATTAATGTTCCCTTACCGCTGAGTGAGGAGGGTCGCTCACAGGGAGACCTGACATAGATGAATATGTCGAAACGTCTGGACATAATAAATATGCTGTTCGTTGCAACACTAGTATTGCTTTTCCTGTATAAGTTGCGGTTCCCTCAGAACAAGCCTGTCTCAATATGTATATATATATATATATATATATATATATATATATATATATATATTTATATATATATGTCCTAACTCAGTCACACACCATTCATATGGTGGTATGTGTACTACCTTGATGCAGAAAATCACTGTCATCAATGAACATAAAAACCTCTTATGTTAACAGGAGCAAACTTGAGGGTAAAAAACTATGTGAAGAAGGTGAAAAATTCTGTACCCAGGTCAAGCTGAGAGAAAGATCGCTACATTTATTTAAACAACTATTTGTTATGTAGTGTGGTGTGTGTGATACACAGTGTAGGTGTGACAGATGTGGTGTAACTGTGCCTATGTGTAACATGGTATAATACAAATTAATAACAATATGGAGGCCACAAAGGCAGAGGAGAAGAGGTGGCGGCATGCACAGAGACGATCAGCTGACCTGCACGACAAAACTGCTACACCTATCACTGTACATGCACAGCAAAACTGCTTCACCTGGCAACTGTACCTGTGAAACTGATCAGGGTGTAGCATCAAAAGTGTCAATATGACAAACATTTTGCATTAAATTACAATTACCCTCTGCCTAGCAGTCAACGCATATACTACAAGAGGTACGCCCTAGATGAAAAATTTGAGTGACAGCCAAAGCTTTGTACATTCGAGGTTGCCATTAATTTGTTATTGGGTAGATTAATAACCAGGAAACATGCTAGTCCTTGGATTAATTAAATTGCTTAGAACAGCCAGTAGTTTTCTGGTTAAAGCTATATCTCCAGTAGTTTACTGGTTAAACCTATACCTCTATTAACCAGAGAACAAGGTCTTCCCTGCTTAATGCATAGACACAGTGTGAATATAAGGGCTGGGGCCCAGAGTCTTGCCTGGCACTTTCAAGGAAGACAGCAGTCAATCAGGCACCAGCTCCTCTCATCTGGGAGAGCATGCTTCACTTCAGCTGATCCACCTTCTGCAGCATCGACCCATGGTATATTAAAAAGATCCCGATGGGTGCCAATTAGTTAACAGGGCCCTCTATGACCCACAGCCCGTCACAGGTCAAGAGTAAGAGTAGTGACCATTAACTCAGGGTTCTGTGCATATGCTCCTAGTCTAAGTAATGTCTGGCAGTATTTGTTCCTGCACACTCAGACATCCTAAGAGCATACTTACCCTTAAAAGTCTACACTTACAACTAACATCGGTGAGTTAAAGAATCTTTATGCAAACTCTGGCAGGTCACATTTTAACACCCAGCGTGGGTGTGAACACTCATAATGATAAAGAGCATATTCTCTGGGAATCCTCAGAATAGCCTGCAGTTCGAGAAGAACCACAAGGTAATTCAGACACAGCCTTGGATTGCCTCTACAGGGTTCTCGAACTTCCCCCTTAACTTACAGTACATATGTATATACAGGTCCCGGACAAATATCCTGTGGGACACGCGGGCGAGATGTCAGGTCTTATTGGTATACTATTAACAGGGAACTAAGCTAGTCCTTGGACTGCCTACAGCTGTTCTATTTTATGAAGGCAGTTTGGGTGGGGTGCTCTGGGACCTCACTCTGTTTGCTCTTTTGCCACATCGTCGCAACACACGTGCTTTCTCTCTCATATTTATATAAACTACTACTAATTTTATTTTCTTTATTTTCTCTCGTTTTCGACTTTTTTCCACACCACTCCTGAGGTAAAAGTCTATAGATGTGTGTGTTTTTTTTTTATAGCTTCCATGGCGGGAGACTGACCGAGTATGACCCGCTCACGCAGGGCTATCCCTCGTGTAACCACCTGACAACATAGCAAAAGCAACGCTGACAAGTCTTATGAGATTTATACTATGCTATAGCTTTTTTATTGAATTACATCTATACAGAGTGTTCAAAATTCATTTATAAGTAGTTACTAGCTTAAAATAGGAGAGTGAGACAGAGAGAGGGGTGAGCACAAATAATTAAACGTGTGTCGGGGGCGATGTGACAACAGAGCTAACAGTGTGAGGTCCCAGATCGCCCCACCCAAACTACCTTCATAAAATAGAATGACTGTAAATTACTAAAGATACCTGTCTTACGGAACCCACTGTACAACAGTTGCCCGTGTTAGTCATTAGTCAGCAGGTGAGACATCAGGTCTGCACCTACATTGTCACTGCCCTCTCTTTCAAGTGGCTCAGAGATTATGGGCAAAGATTCCAATGGCGCAGGGTGGACGCATCCCTGATTAGTGGTCCAATGACACACATCAAAAGAATGCACAAACTTATATCATGTCCCATACCTGGTCGGAAAGTCAGTGCAAATACAGCCAAGGGTTTTCTTTTTGCCCATGTGACCTCCCATTACTGAACAATGACCCAGTTCAGACAGTGCATGGCGATGATTTGCGGAAATGACAAACTGCAGTCGAACCTCGCCCTGGGGTGTTTGCAACTCACGATACAGCCTTCCTTGTTTACGAAGGAACCTGGCTTGACCTCCCCGTGAATGTTATGTCACATTACCTTTGAGTTTCTTATGCACTATGGCAAGTGTCAGTTCATACTGTTGCTCTTGGACAACATCTTAACTAAGATTACGGTGCAACTATGCTTAGCACCACTTACGTCCCCTTATAATTCGGTCAAACAAAGGTCTGACTGTTGCTCTCAAACAACATCTTGACTACAACAACGGTGCAACTACACTTAGTATCTGGTATGTTACCCATAATTAGGTTAAAGGCTCTGGCATGACAAATGCAGTGGTTAAGCCAGTATAAAATGGAGATGCTACCTGGATATGTGCCTCAGAAAACAATCTCACTGATCTAGGGATCATTAAACCCCATACCACTGGCTTCCTGTATGAACAGTTTGGAGCCGTGGTACTAACTCACTAAAGCGGAGTGAACTAAAACTAAAATTAACCTGTAATTAGGTCAGAGGTTCTAGCATAACAACAGCCATAGCTGAACCTGCGTAGAAAGGAGATGTTACCCGAATACTCGCAGGAAACAATCTCCTTTCCTGGGGATCATTAAATACCACACCCTTGGCTTCCTGTATGGACAGGTTAGGAGCCATGGGACTATCTCAGACTGAGACTGAGTGAACTTGAACTAATGATCCTTATAATTAGGTCAGAGTTTCTGGCATAACAACTGCCGCTGCTGAACCTGCGTGGAAAGGAGATGCTACCAGAATACATGTAGAGGAAACGATTTCACTTTCCTGGGGATAATTAAACTGCATATCCTTGGCTTCCTGTTTGAACTGGTTAGGAGCCATGGGACTAAGTCAGTGTGAACTAAAACTAACGTCCAAACTGTGCAGTTTTGTAGTGGAATGTTAATAATTCTAATTTAAGGATATGGACGCAGGCTGATGGTGACCAGTTTCATCTAGTTGAAATTCGTAGAGAAAATGAAATCCACCAACTGTCTGGGGAAAGACGCAGTTATTAACGCTCTGGGTACCAGCAGCTTCCCAGGGGAGAATAAAACCTTCTGGCGCTAGCAAGAATAAAATACGATAATCGAGTTGAGTATTTTCTAGGTTACTGAAGCAGGAAATGGCCTGCTAAACTATCAGTAAACACCACTAAGCTAGTGACTATATACTTTAGTCACTAAAACTACTAACTAGCTCTGAGTGAGTGAGTTTATTACTATTTCGTTAATAACTTTGCTTTAGTTAGGAGTCACTATCTTGGAAGAGATCATGCTAGAAGTTATATCCTGGAGTGAGGTCACCAGATGTCTCGGGGGGGTTGTGATATTGGAGGTAAATGTGCATTTTTATGGAATAAATAACTTACTGATCGCCAGTCTGTTGCTGAGGAAAAAAATGTTAAATATTTCTTCTACTTGTGGAAGAGGAAAGGCGCCACTTATCACAAGAGAATCGACTTATGAATAAAGTAGTAAGTTTTCCCTAACGCCTGCTTTCATCACTGATTCCCTAAAGACGAGAATTTCATTGACTTTCTTAACAGTACACAACGGAGACTGATCACTCTCGAATGCTGAATTGCTGATGCTGTTGACCCCTGGGAAAGTGTCATCACTTGTCCCTTGACAATCAATAATAGTAAGAACACATAGGTTCTTGGTGATGCTAACTCCTGGCTGGCACAGCGGATTTATTATGAACCAAAACGAAAGAACTGGCTTAACTACCAGTCGTGATTATCAAGGAATGTCTGTGCAAAGCGGGAGTAACCAAATTAAAGTAAGATCAGTGTGGAGAAAAGAAACATTAGCCTATTCTTCTAATTAATCGTGCTCAAGGAGAACTGTAAATTTATTAATTACAAAATAAATTTACGTTACAAGAATCTCAGAGCAAAGTAAATTTAGTCAGACATGCTAGCTAATAATCTTAAGCCTAGAGAACAGAAAAAGATGCTGTTAATTGAAGATGTGGAGTCACGGGGCTGTAGACTGGAGCTGCTGGTAAGACACAGAAAGACGAGGAGGGTAATCTTCGGCGATCTTTGTGCCTGTTCTTTCGAAGCTACGAACTCAGTCTAAGTAATATACAGTCGTCTCATGCACAGGAGGATGACGTCAGATGGCCTTCCATAGAAAACGAAAAATAAAGGGATAACTCAAATGTGACAAGTATACCCTGTTCACTCATCTCCACTGGCTAGAGCCAAGAAACGTTTGAATTAAGGCTGCTCATTGGTTTATGCAACACTGAGGAGTGTGGTAATTTTACAGCTCTTCTTATTTTAACGCATATGTTTGTAATCTGCTTACAATAGAAGCAGCCAGTTTAAATATGGAATAATTTCCAAAGCTAGAGGTCAAAGCTTTAAAAGTTTACCATTATCAAAGAATATTAAAGTTGATTATAAAGTTTAATAAAACGATGAGTGACATTTGAAGTTAATGCAGACATGTATTATAATTATCACAACAGGCGGACGTACGTGAACACAGTGGTTGGATAATATTCTTCAAACGTCACTCATCGTCTTATAAAACTTTATAATCTTTAATTTTCTTTGATAAAGGTAAACTTTTGAATCTAATATCGACCTCTTTAGCTTCGGAAATCATTCCATATTTAACCTGTCATGTTTTCAGATACCACACACCTGAAATTCCCGCACGAGTGAGCAGCGACTGAGGGGAGACTCATCTAAAACCCCACCGCTGCCCTGAGCCAACTGACGGCTGCCGGGCTGCTGAACCCCGTGACGTCATGCTGGACTGCTCCAAAATTAGAACCAAGCATGAGACGACTGTATATTACTTAAACTGTGGCTACGACCACACTCCCTGGGGCTGCTGACGGAGGGATGGGCGACCTCCGGGAATCACAGACGACCTACAGATCGAGACACGCGCCATCCGTCTCACCCTCGGCCGTCAATTTCTAACTAAACTACAAAGGTGATGGGCGCCAAAGTGCAGAGCCCCTCAGCTCGAGGCTGAAGGATGATCCCTGGGAAACTCGCCCTGTCCTCACGCACATCTGCCTATCGCGGGGGTCCCTCTCCAACGAAAACAAATTAATGCAGTGTTGCTACACTTCTAATTGAGAATTATCGTATTGGCTCTTCAAAAATATCGCTTTTTCGTTGGAATTATGGTACACAATTAAATTCACTTTTGTTGTTTTTAATAATCTGATGTATTTTAAATTTTCGCCGACACCTTGGTGTATTTCCTGAAGACTTACCCATTACAATTATCTTCATCAGTACCGCAATTTTTTAAGGTATTGATGTTTACTTTGCTGTATATTTATCAGTTTATTTTGTATGAGAATCAGGGCATACCATGAAAATCTCATAATAATAATAATATAATAATAAAATCACATCGTTCATTACAAAAATAATGTGACAAGAAATACCCTCTGTGCCACTAGAAAATCAATCTGACCAGCAGGAGAATGCGGTCCATAGAACTTTAACAAATAACTCTTAGAAATGTGCTTCCTCTTGCAGATGATAACTCAGCAAGACCATAAAAGAAGTATTTTCAGTGATCACCATTATATTAGCCCTTAAGATCATTCATCTATCAAACTGTGAAACAGATGTGCATGATTAGCTATGCGTGCCACAAAACTTACTGCCATGCTAGCTTTCAACCCAAAATTATCGTACAAACTGTAATAGAAAATTGTATCATACATGTACCAAAGGTAATATTATCGCACATATACCATAATTATCGTACGTGTTGCAACACTGAATTAATGTTCTCACGCCTGGTACAAGATGTTCACCGGAAGTGGGCGTGGCCTAACTTCAACGGTTAAAAGAGGTGGGGCGAACGATATACACACGTAATAAATTCCCTCATTGAAGCACTAATGTCGTGGACAGTCACTTATTAAGCAGCGACGTATGTTCTGAAAAACCATCTCAAACAAAGTGCGGACGAGGAAGGTTGAACTCAACGAAACACGCTGGGCCTTCCATTAGAGTTCGTGGCTTCCCATAATAATACAATGTCACGATTTGGCATAATAACATAATCTCGCGAATTCATGACATTATACACCCCAGCTGCTTTCCCACTTTTCAGCCGCTTCACGGAGTTCTTCACGTGTGAGAGCGTTACGTTTCCTGGCACTGCATTTCTCCACTGCACACCCCTAAAACTAGTGATGGGCAAACTGAGTACTTTCTGCAAACCGAGTAATTCGGTTATTGATTACTCTTCAAAACCGAGTAAATCGAGTACCGAATGATTACTCTTCGCTCAGGTGGAAAACAGAAATGAGAACAGTGTAGGCATAGCTGGGCGGAGGGGGGTGGATAGCAATCTGATAAGCTGAAGGCTACGAGAGCCAAAGGGTTGCCAAAGATGAGAATATTTCAAATTTATGAATACATAACATATTCATTTCGACCAAAAATGTAATGCCTTTAATCAGGAAAACAAATCTTGCAGTGATAAGCAACTTCAATTTATTAAAACTATTTTGTGATGAAAATTTACTTTTAAATCAAAATTCTTATATCAAAATATAGTAAAGATACATAGAACGGAACTTAGTTTTCTCAGTGCGTAACCCGCTATTAGTAATCTGTAAGTCCCAACACTGTTTTCAGGTATTCATAAAATAAAAGGTGAACATGGAAGATTTAAGAAAACAAAAGAAAAATGATTTATTATTATAACATAAATGAATTCTTTGAAGGTCTATTTTGTATTTGTTTGGGTATTAAATCGATGATTTTTTTTTTTTTTTTTTTAGGTTATTTACCATTCAGTACAAGCCCCAACACTCTGGGGAACACTGTCCCTTAAGGCCAAGCAGAGAGGGGTGCATGAGGAAAACAAAATCGGTATCACAGGGCATAGAAGGTACAGAAGGAATATCATTACAAGCACAATAATGAACAAAGGCATTCAGTGATACATACATGGTACAAAGTTGGCACAGTAATTATCATTACATGTTTTGATATGAGTGAAGTGGTACATAGATACACACGTATGTACATACATATGCAGAGAGAGGCACATATGCACACATACATATACGTATATATCTATACCTATATGTATATATTCATGCATATGTAGGAACAGACATACTGCATGTACAGGATAGATACGTATGTATAAAGATATTGGTATGTGTACAGGCTTGCATACGTATACATATGCAACATGCACATATATATGATATAATCATATATACATAGACAGGAAGACATATATATACATAAAGACCCTAAGAAGATACATACTGTGTACATAGTCACACACACAGGTGGGCAGATAGAGAGAGAAAAAAAAAACACGATATGTAATATATAACCTCTTGATTCAATATCCCAGCACTAGAACACTACATACACATGCACCTGATGTGTGCGCGTGTGCGTGGACAACAAACACACACACACACACACACACACACACACACACACACACACACACACACACACACACACACACACACACCTAAATGCCCGATCATTGTCCTAGTGTCAGAGCATTACAATGGAAGGAAGTCGGGGTGAAGGGTGAGAATGTCTTCGAGTACATCAAGATGTGTGATGAAGTAGGTACACAAAGCAGAAAACAAGAGTCCAGGGGGTCTGAAGGGGGCAATAACTGGGCAGTTAACGATATGATGTGATAATGCTTCATCCACTGAATTGTGAGAGAGTTTACATGGCCTGTTGGTGGTCAGTCGTCCGGTAATGTCCCCTGGGGAGCGATACCCCAGGCGAATGCGGGCGATGGCCACATCACAGCGGCGGGTGTAGGTGTGTCTCATGCCACGGTAGTTGTCACAGTGCTGGATGGTGACATTAGTGGGACGTTCAGCATCGGTACACAGGGCTATGTCCTCCCTGGACTCCTCGAGAAGGATTCTCCTGACAATTGTCGTGGACACAGGGAGGTGGATGGCAGCTAAAGGGAGGTTGCAGGCAGCTCGAACCAGGCGATCTGCCTGGTCGTGGCGGATGTGACCAACATGAGCTGGGATCCAAATAAAAGAAACCCTGAGACCAAGAGCATGAGCCTGATGAATGCGAGATTAGAGGAAGGCGAAGAGAAGGGAGGGGCGTTGGGGGGGGGGGTTGCGAAGTAAGGCAAGGGCAGCTTGGGAATCGCTGATGATTAGACCTGGTAGGTGACGAGAGATAAGGAAGTCAATGGCAGAACGTATAGCAGATAGTTCACACTGGGTACTGCTGGCCCAGTTGGGAAGGCAGTGGGAGGTGGAGAAGACGGGGGATACAGAGTTAGTAAAGGCAATACAAGCAGCTCCCGCCCGGCCATTAGTGAGGGCAAAACTGTCAGTGCAGACGTGAACAGGAGGGGAAGGGTAGGTGCGGGCTGCGGAGTGAAGGGTTTCAGTGATGGAAACCTGTGAGGGGATGGGTAAGCGGTCAGAAACAGTGGCAGAAGGTATGTAGTGCACAGCAGGAGGCGTAAATGTCCAGGTAGCGGGCAAAGGGTCAGTAGGGATGGGAGTGACAATATCAGTACGGATGCTGGCGGGATCACGGCCAGAGAGCTGGAGAGGACAGTTGAGTGCTGAACGAATTCGTTTTAGCCAGAATGCCAGGCCTGGTACGTGAGTATGCCGGATCCGATCTAGGTGAGTGGAATCTGAGAGAATGTCAACCAGTCGGGAGGAAAAGGATGAAGCGGGAGACGGAAATGAGGTCAGACACTGTGTGGCAAAGCAGACTCCAAGCATATGAATGCAATCGGTGATGGGACATAGATTGAGTTCATGGAGCATGTTAACTACTCTGGCAGACCTGGGGCAGCGAAGAATGAGGTGCATCGCCCGATTTTGTACCACTTCAAGTGGTCGGAGCTGTGCTGGGGGGACAAGGGAGAGATAACATGATAATCAAGAAGGGAGCCAATATATAACAGGTAAACTAATCGAGCAATGGGGATGCTGACCCCATGTGAGTCACAAGTGAGTGTGCCAAGGAGTTTAAGTCTGCCGTGAAGGCGGGTGCAGATAGTGGAGACATACTGGGAGGGGTTAAAGAGGGAGGAAAGGGGAATTCCGAGATATGTATAATCCTGCACTACCTCAAGATGAGAGCCGAGGGGGGGTTATAGTTGTACAAGCAAGCCTATGAGTAAGGGATCGTGTAAACAGTTTGGTTTTGGCAGTGTTGATAATCAACCCACAAGCAGATGCTGCCTGGCCGAACTTAACTAGGAGACGTTGGAGAGTGACGGGAGAGGGTGAGTGGATGCAGATATCATCAGCATAGGTTAGGATCAGTGAGGAATCAGGGATAGGACCTAAAAGACGGAGGAGTCTATTCATGAGAAGACTGAATAGAAAGGGACTAAGTACCCCACCCTGAGATGTGCCAAGATTGAAGGGTCGATAGTCACTAACCGCCCCACAAAACAGAACACGAGAGTGACGATGAGGCAGGTAACTTTCCAACCAGCAGACCAGGTGGGCAAGTTCGTCAAGGATGACGTCACGGTTTGCGACGTTGAATGCAGCTTTGCAAGAACCGAGTAAACCGAGTAGTACTCAAACCCAAGAACCGAGTGAATCGAGTACTACTCGGACCGAAACGCACATCCCTACCTAAAACCAATCATGTTTACAGCCGCTCTGCTCTCTCTGTTCACATTCATCAGGCTTTCAAAATATTCTTTCCATATAATATATATATATATATATATATATATATATATATATATATATATATATATATATATATATATATATATATATAAGAATCATGAAATTTTGCCCTCGATGTGCAGTGATCATTTTTCCTTATTTTATATTGTTTATGAAAGAAGAATTTTGGGCGAGAGGAGAAGCATGTATGGACAAGTTTGAGAGGAGCGAGAGAGTGTTGTTCATTGGAGATATGAATGGCAAAGTTGGGAATGTACGAGTGGATGGAGTGGTTGGTCAGTGGGGTGTGCTAGGTGAAGTAGATGGGAATGGTAGTGCTTTGGTGGACGTCTGTGCTTGTAAGGGGTTGGCAATAGCCAACACCTACTTTCGTCATAAGATGATCCACCGGTATACTGTACATGGAGAGTAATGAGGAGAATGGATGGTGAACTTGTTGAAC
Source organism: Coenobita brevimanus (assembly GCF_032717465.1). Classification (NCBI taxonomy): domain Eukaryota; kingdom Metazoa; phylum Arthropoda; class Malacostraca; order Decapoda; family Coenobitidae; genus Coenobita; species Coenobita brevimanus. The sequence continues at coordinate 19,765,888 of NC_137013.1, read as the reverse complement.
GAAAGGCAATGATAGACTACGTGTGTGTCGATGAGCGAATGAGAAGACAAGTGTTGGATGCAAGAGTGTGGAGAGGGTGGGGGAATGGAGTCTCGGACCATCACTTAGTGATGGCCAAGGTAGAGCTGCAAAGAAAGTGGTTGAGGAGACGAAGGGGAAGGCAGGAGGAAGCAGCTCCTGTGAGAAGAGTGGAGAAATTGCAAGATAGTGAGAAAATGACAGAGTATAAGAGCATAATGGAAGAAAGATTGGGAAGGTATGAGCTAGAGCAGATGGAAGGGGTGGAAGACGTATGTAAGATATTCACAGAAGAGATAGGCGCAGCATGTGAGGCGGTTTGTGGAGTGAGGAGGAGATGCAAGGATGGGCAAGGGACAGCATGGTGGAATGATGAGGTGAAACGAGCTGTGGGACAAAAAAAGAAAGCATATAGTGAATGGTTAGCGAGTAGAGGTAGGGGAGAAGATGAGAGAGAGAAGAGAGAGGTATATGTGAGCAGGAGAAGGGAGGTTAAGAGACTGGTGAAGGAGAGTAAGAAGAAAGTGGATGAAGAGTTTGGGAGGAATCTGAGTGTGAAATGGAGGGAGAGTAAGAAATTGTTGTGGAAAGAGGTAAAGAAAGTAAGGCAGTGTGAAAGGGGAAACAGTAGGGGAGTGAAAGATAGGAATAATAGATTGTTGGTGAAGAGAGAGAAATTGAGGTGATGGAAGGAGCACTTTGAGGATTTGTTGAATGTAGAGAGTGAGAGCAATGCGAGTATAAGTGGATGGGGAATGGCTGGGAGAAGAAGAGATGAGAGGAGGGAGGAAGAGATCAGTAGGGCGGAAGTAGTGGAAGCGATGAAGAAAATTAAGTTGGTAATGGCCCCAGGAATTGATGGAGTGTGTGGTGAAATGCTGAGGTATGGGGTTGAGATTGTTGTGGAGTGGATATGGAAGTTGTGTAGATTGGCTTGGGAAGAGGGAAAGGTTCCAGAGGACTGGAAATCAGGTATAATTGTTCCTTTATACAAAGGAAAAGGGGAGAGAGAAGTATGAGGTAACCATAGGGGTATTTTCCTTCTTAGTGTGACTGGTAAAATATATGATAGAATAGTCATTGATAGGGTTAGGCATATGACAGAGGAGCTAGTTGGAGAAGAGCAAGGGGGATTTAGGAAGGGAAATGGGTGTGTAGAGCAGATATTTGTTCTAAGATGTTTAGTGGAGAAGTATCTAGAGAAGAGAAGGAAAGTGTATGCTGCCTTCATGGATTTGGAGAAAGCTTATGACAGAATAGATAGGCAAGGTATGTGGAAGGTATTAAGAATATATGGAGTGGAGGGAAAATTGTTGAGTGCTGTGAAGAGTATGCACGAGGGAGCTAGGGCTACGGTGCGAGTGGATGGTGAGCTGAGTGAGTTCTTTGATCTCAATGTGGGACTGAAACAGGGTTGTGTGATGTCTCCATGGCTGTTTAATATATACATGGATGGGGTTGTAATGGAGGTGCAAGGTAGGGCAGTGGATGTGGGGGTGGCTCTAATGAATGAGGGTGAGATTTGGAAGCTTCCGGTGTTGCAGTTTGCTGATGATACAGTATTGTTGAGTGAAGATGAATGGGAGTTGCAAGGTTTGGTGAATGAATCTGGGACAGTGTGTAGGAGGAGGAATATGAAAGTTAGTGTAAACAAAAGTAAAGTTATGGTGTTTGAGAGGAATGAAGTCACAGAGTGTGCAGTGAGATTGGATGGTGAGGATATGGAGAATGTGAGTGCATTCAAGTACTTGGGTAGTGTGATGAGTAAGGATGGAACTTTGGGGGATGAAGTGCATGAAAGGGTACAGCAGGGAAGGAAGGTTGTTGATTCACTGAAAGCAGTGATGAGAAATAGGGAGGTGAGTATGGAAGTTAAGACGTCACTGCATGATAGTATTGTGATCCCTACCCTGACGTATGGAAGCGAGGCGTGGACCTTGCAAGAGGGGAACAAGTCAAGAGTGAGAGCAGTGGAAATGAGTTACTTGAGAGGAGCATGTGGAGTGACGTGGAGGGACAGGTTGACGAATGAAGAAGTGAAGGAACGTTGTGGGGAGGATGTGGATGTAGTTGAGAAGATTAGGAGAAATACACTGAGGTGGTTTGGACATGTGAAGAGAATGGAGAATGAAAGACTGACTAAGAGGGTGTATGTAGGTGAGGTGGAGGGAGGGAGAGGGAGGGGTAGACCGAGGATGAGGTGGAGGGATGGAGTTGAGAGGTATATGAGGTAGGGGGGGTGAGTTGGGGGGAGGGTAGTCAAATGGTGGGTGACAGCGACTTGGAGGCGTTTTGTCTGCGGCCACCCTTTGCGGGATTAGGGCGTCGGGCTATAGATAGATAGATAGATAGATAGATATTGTTTATTGTTTTCGTTAGTGTTATTATCAAGTTGATTTTTATTATTATTATTATTATTATTATTAGTAGTAGTAGTAGTAGTAGTAGTAGTAGTAGTAAGCTTCGCCATATATATGGCGAAGCTTAATGATTTGGTAGGTATTGTTATTATTTTTCTTTGCACTTTTTTCTTAGATATTGATAATATTATACAGAGAGGTACCCTAGGGTAGCCCAAGTACTCTTGCTATATATGAATGACCTTCACTTATTACTGAAGGTCATATACTCAATGATGCTGTAAAAATTTGATATTTGAAATTGAAATATCTCGGAAACTAATTGAGATACAGTTACTTGGTTGAAACTCCCATGATAAAAAAAAAAAAGCTTGTTAAGAATTTTGGCTGAATATTTTGTCATTTAGCCTAGTGGAAAGTCTATCTATCTATCTATTGCCAGGCGCCTTAATCCCTTCTACGGGGTGGCCATAAACAAATCGCCTCCCTGTCACTCTGTCCCCTGCCATTTCTTTGCCCTGCTCCCAATCCCCACCCCTCCATCATATACCTCTCCACTCAATCCCTTCATCTGATCCTTGGCCTGCCTCTCCCTCTCCCCCCCTCCACCTCACTCATATACACTCTTCTCACCAGTCTCTCACTCTCCATCCTCTCCACATGGCCAAACCACCTCAGTGTGTTTCTCCTAACGCTTCCTGTCACATCCACATCCATACCACAGTGCTCCTTCACTTCCTTATTTATCAGTCTGTCTCTCCATATGAGTCCATAGGCTCCTCTCAAATAACTCATTTCCACTGCTCTCACTCTTGACTTGTGTCCCTCCAGCAACGTCCAAGCTTCACTTCCATATGTTAGAGTTGGTATCTCGATACTGTCATGTAAGAACGTTTTCACTTCCATGCTCATTTCCCTATTTCTTATCACTGCCTTCAAGAAGCCAGCAACCTTTGTTCCTCGTTGTACCCTCTCAAACACTTCACCCTCCAAACTTCCATCCTTACTCATCACACTACACAAGTACTTAAACGTACTCACATTTTCCATTTCTTCATCATCCAACCTCACTGTACATTCACTGACTTCACCCCTCTCGATGACCACAACATTACTCTTCCCTACATTCACCTTTAGATTCCGTTTTTTTACTCTCCCAGACTCATCCACCAAGCCTTGCAGCTCGCCTTCATCTTCATTTAATAACACAATATCATCTGCAAACAACAGTACAAGGAGTTTCCAAACACTGCCCTCTCTCATTAAGGCCACTCCAACATCCACTGCCCTACCTTGTATCTCTTTTATAACCCAATCCATATACGGATTGAACAGCCATGGAGACATGACACATCCCTGTTTCAACCCGACCTTCAAATAGAAAAACTCACTCAGTTCGCTATCCACACGCACTGGAGCCTTAGCACCCTCATACATACTCTTCACAGCATTCAACAACTTCACATCTACTCCATATATTCTTAATACTTTCCCCAGTCCTTGTCTATCCACCCTGTCATATACTTTCTTCAAATCCGTGAAGACCGTATACGACTTTTTTCCCTTCTCTTGAAACTTCTATATACTATAGCACTAGCCGTATGTGTGTGTGTGTGTGTGTGTGTGTGTGTGTGTGTGTGTGTGTGTGTGTGTGTGTTTTGGGCAGCCGAAACTACACATACAAATAGCACCAAAATTGGCACAGAAATCGGAAAAAATTCGTTGATGTGAAGAAAACATGGTCCCATCACGATTGAAAAACGTTTACTATATTTAATGAGCGATCACATTTTGACCAAAAAACGCCGCTCCTGGTGGCCGGCATAGGATCTCTGTTGAATTTTTTGCCCACAGGTACAAGTAAAGTATTTCGGACTTGTGTTTGGACAACTTGGGTTCCATTCCCGAAGCTGCAAATAACACGATCAATTGGTTAGCTGCAAAAAATCCAAGTGTCAACGTTACATTAGAACAGCACATAAATGCGAGAGCCCTCTGCAGGAGCAAGTGTGAGGGACCCGAATGGCCCACGAGCACTTGTTTCCACTAAAGATCTAAGAATGAATATCTGATCTGCACAACCTCTTCCCCTCCTATAGCCTCCCTGTTCTTCTCCAACTAATCCTCTGTTATTTCCCTATCTCTCTCAATAAGTATCCTACCGTATACTTTTCCTTTTACACGAAGAAGGCAAATGCCCCTATGATTACCAGACACTTCTTTTTCCCCTTTCCTTTATACCTGACTTCCAGTCCTCCGGGACTCTACATTCCTCCCAGGCCAATCTGCACATCTTCCACATCCATTCTACTGCTATCTCTCCCTCATGCTTAAGCATTTTCCAAACACTCCATCAATTCCTGGGGCTTTCCCCATTTTGACTTTCTTCATTGCTTCCACAACTTCCATCCTACTGATTTCTTCCTGTCTTCTCACCTCCATCCTTCTTCCAGCCATTCTCCAGCCACTTATGCTCGCATTACTTTCATTCTCTGTGTTCAACAATTCCTTAAAGTGTTCTCTCCATTTGCTCACTTTTTCTCCCATCTCAACTAGTAAGCTACCATTTTTACCTTTCACTCCCCTACTAACTTCATTGCCACCCTGTCTGACTCTCTTTACCTCTTTCCAGAACATTTTCTTACATTCTTACATTTTCTTACACCTGACACTCAAATTCCTTCCAAATTCCTCATCCACTCTCTTCTTACTCTCTCTTACTAATTTGTTCACGTCTCTCTTCCTCTCTTCATATAATTCTCTCTTCCATCTCTCAACTTCTTCCACGCCCCTGTTTCTCATCCATTCATTATATGCTTTTTTCTTTTGTGACACAGCCTGTCTCACTTCTTCATTCCACCATGCTGTTCCTTTTACCCCCTTTTGTCTTCTCTTCACCCCACACACAACCTCACATCCTGCACATATTTCTTCTGTGAATATCTTGCACACACCTTCCACGTCCCCCATCTGCTCCAATTAATATTAAACTCTGAGCATATTAAAATATGCTCAGAGTTTTGTTTGTCGTACACTTTAGAGAAAAACAAAAGCTATAAAGTTGTAACTTCAGAATAATATTGTTGTGATCCCTCTCATTATCTGAAAGGGATATGGTTACATTTAAGGATACAGTTAGCCAGTTACTGAGACAAATGTAAAATGTACCCATGCATTCTTCCACACCTTTGTCTTCAGAGCTTGTTGACAATACACAAGAAGCTTCCTTTAGTTAATCCAAGTACTGAACGTATTCCAAATATGAATGAATTTTTAAAAGTAACAGACTTGTTTATGATGTCAAAATTTCATACCTCATAAATTTTACCATAAATAGTTATGGGGAAGCTTCCTTATTGTGGCTGAACAGTGAGTAAACAAGAGACTTGGTTTTATTTATTGATATTATTATTATTATTATTATTATTATTATTATTATTATTTAGAGATAGAGAGAAATGAAGCCACGGAGTGTGCAGTGAAGCTGAATGATTAGAAAACTGAAAATGTGACCACGTTAAATATGCAGGTAATATGATGAGAGAGGGTGGAAGTTTCAGGAGGTTAATTATGAGAAAAGGTATGACAAGGAAGAAGGGGTGCAGGTACACGGGTCACTGACATGAAATAAGTTGGTGAGCATGGAAATACGGAAGCCATTGCATGATAGTATCGTGATCACCACAAATACGTATAGAAGCGAAGCTTGACGGTCCTGGATGTACACAACTGAAGAATGAGAGAAGTGGAAATCGAGGTACGTGAAAAAAGCGTATAGTGTTACGGGGAGAAACAAACAAATGAAGCTTTGGAGTGTTTTGGCATTGATTTATAAAAGCTGGAATGTATTAGGAGTACCCTGAGGTGCTTTGGCCATGGGGAATGATTGGAGAGTAATACTGACTAGAAGACTGATCAAGGTACAAGGAGAGAGGAGGGAGACCGAGGATAAAGTAGACGCATGTGGGAGAGCGATATATGAACTGTGGTGGTGTGAAATACAGGAAAGACAGTCTGATGGCAGACGACAGGGCGACATGGAGGCGATTCATTCATGGCCATCCCCCCATGGATAAAAGCCTCTGAGCACAGATAGATAGAGGGAATTGCGACAATCAATACTTACCGGGAAGGTCTGGAGCCTGTTTAAGGTAGTGGGAGCCATGCCAGGGTAGAGCCAACCATCGGGCATGATGCGAACATAACCCTGTTTAAATGGCATAAAGTGCTGCGCCATCCTGATTTTCCATTCCTTGCTCATGGTCACCACCTCATGTCCACTCAACAGCTTCTGTCCGCTCATCTTTCACCTGTAATAAAGCAAACTATAAATAATCGCATAGCTCATTTCATTAAGAAATTCCAGTGAGCTACGCCCCCTTCAGTACTTTGCAGCTTCATCTTAATTTGCTGATAGGCCTACAGTTGAAACGCTACGGCGAATAGGAAGGCATGAAGTTATCCTGTCAATAATGCTATGCTCTGAGCTAAAATCCAAAACAAATTGTTTTATCTGACTTACTTTTTGTGGGGAAATTATACTTTCGTGTGATTTAGCAAGAATAAATTACTAGCTACGGTTCTCAAGGCTGTAATGAAACGAGATTCAGGCATGGAACCTATTTAGTTAATATTTAAGCAAACTAGTGAAAATTTTTACACAAATCGGAATTTTATAATCCATCATGAGGTTTCGTAGATATACTGTATACTTATTTCGAATTATGTTTAATTGAAAAATAAAAGTTGTAGCTCTTCAACCATCATAGTACCAAGGAAGCCGAAGTTGCTTAAGCATGAGATTTGTTAGGGTTAATGCATGGAGCATTCAGTGACTGACACCAGCACCCACTGATTTTTTTTTTTTTTTTTTTTTATGGTAGTTAGAGGGAAGAGAAGAGTTTTGGACAAGAAGATAAAATAGGTGTAGCAGAAAATAGTACTAGAATACAGTTGTATGGTGTAGCTTGATCGTGACTGTTAGTGTTAGGGTTGTTTTATTATATTTTATTATTTTTGTTACTTTATTTCTATTCTCCCGATATACTAGGTGTGTGTGTGTGTGTGTGTGTGTGTGTGTGTGTGTGTGTGTGTGTGTGTGTGTGTGTGTGAAGAGATATTGTCAGATGAAAATTAATTCGAGAAAGTATAAACTGAGATTTGAAATTGAAAATGTTTATTGCCAAAGAAGCTAGCTGGGGGATGAAAGATAAAAATGGTAGATTACTAATGAAGAAAGAAGAAAAAGTGAGCAGATGGAGAGAACACTTTAACCCGCCGCGTCCCGGAGACGTGAATTCGCATCCTCACATGATGTGCATTCATATCCCGGAGACGTAAATTAATGCGGCAACATTGCAAGGTCCCTAATTTGCACAATTTTCAATTTTCGCGAGTGATTTTTGGCACGTATACACGGGACACCTTCCTCTATTCCTCTACAAGATGCCAAGCAGGGACAATGCCTTACACCGCATAACCTCTCTCCCCCCCCCCTGCACGCCATTGTCTCGACAATTCACCTGTTACCAGTGACCTGGCCAATAAAGACATTCAGGGCCAGGGTGATTCCCCAATCGATGACAATGTGGAGGACAAAGTTTACATAGCATTAGAGGAAGAAACAGTCAGAAATGATGAACAGGTAATGTGGGAAAAAAAGGTCATGAATGGTGATGAGTTAGTGAGTGAAACAATGCTTATAATGCCTATATTACTGTTTGAAAACCAATATGCTCTTGTACTATATATAAATTCGTACCAAGTAAATAAATAAATACTGTTTATGAGTGGATAAAATAGTTACCCTCCCATAGAACTCGTTTTCTTTGGTGCCAGCCTGTTAGAAAACCTAGTCAGGTAAGGAGGTACTCGTACCTGTATCGAGTATTTTAAACCTCAGGTGAGCGATTTCTCTATGAATTTTCGATGTTTCTCACCAAAAGCGGATGTTTGAGCAAAAAAAAAAAAAAAAAAAGGTCCAAAAATGTCTGGGCTGGGGCGTCGGGATGGGGCAGGTTAAGATATTGCTGAACATAGAGAATGAAAGTAATGCAAGTATAATTGGCAGGGGAATGGCTGGGAGAAGGAGGTATGTGAGAAGGGAGAAAGAAATCAGTAGGATGGAAGTTGTGGAAGCAATGAAGAAAGTCAAAATGGGGAAAGCCCCAGGAATTGATGGAGTGTGTGGTGAAATGCTGAAGCATGGGGGGAGAGATAGTAATAGAATGGATGTGGAAGATGTGCCGATTGGCCTTGGTGGATAAGTTTGGGAGAGTGTGTAATAGGGTGTGTCACATTCTGATAAAAAATTAATACAGCAAATATTTCACAGGTACTAGTGTCCAAACAGTATATTTTGGTGTGCTGACCTCAAATACGGCAAAATCTAGTATATCAGATCATTTCTACACATATTTCAAGTTAAAATAAGGGCAGGATATATGGTTTTTGTGCACTAGTCCACTTGGACTATTACAATTCTTTTAATAAAGTTCTCCAATGAGTTAGGCTTTATTTTCAAAACTTATAAAATTCTACATTCCCTCTGAGGCACGTTGATGTGAATCACGTTCTTTGTGGTTTGGCATATAAACGCACGAAGACACAAATAGCACTGTTAAGCAGAAAAAATGCTGTCAAAAGGAAAATTTTTTCGGCCAATTTGCATCAAATTTTGGTGCGTTCTAGTGGGTGCGTCTCTCTTCTGAGGTAAACATTTGGCAACACTGTGACTGCTCTGATGAGGAAAAGCCTCAGTATCTCACGACAAGGCAGGCGAATGGTAGCACTGCTGTCAGTTATCCCTTTAAATCTGCCATTTTCCCCCCTCCCACCCCAGGCAGAAGACTGTGACTGTACGGTGTTTTTTTTACTATAATGTAAAGTGATTGTGTCTATGGAACATAGATATATTGTTTGTAAAGCATTGGGGCCCGTTATCAGCCGTTAGGCCTAGAGGCAGGAGTGTGGTTTGTTATAATGGAGTTTCCACTGCTTCACGCTGCCCATAAATGATGTGAGTATTTTACCTTTATAATAAAGCCAGTACTTATATTTTGTGAAGCATATAGTGCCTGGATTAGTGAAATAACTGACCTACCATAGCTGGCATTATGTATGCCATAGAGATATGCCATAGTCGTTATGGAAACAAGCAGTCACGTACGCCATTGAGTCAGGAAGGGAGTAATAGAGGAGGTTGGGATGGAATCATGTGATAGTGTTTTATACTGCATATGGTTCAATGTGAAATATACGTATAAAATAGTGCAGCGAGTGTTCGTCGAGAAATATTGCCTGCATTGACTGACTTAGCTCAAACCTAGTGCAAGTATCAGAGACAACAAATACTCCACACAATCACAGACTTCAGTGAAAAGGTATTGTACCAATCTCAGACAGTGATATATTGCGTATGGTCTAGTGTGAAACATACGTATAAAATAGTGCACCGAGTGTTCCCCGAGAAATATTGCATGCATTGAGTGACTTAGCGAAAACCTAGCACAAGGATCAGAGACAAGAAATATGCCACATACAAATACGTATTCGTGCAGCGAATGTTCGTGGAGAAATCTGTTGTGTTCAATGCATGTGTAGTGCAAGGAGAGAACAAAATACGCCACACACACACACACACACACACACACACACACACACACACACACACACACACACACACACACACACACACACACACACACACACACACACACACTCACTCACCCACACACACACACACACACACACACACACACACACTCACTCACCCACCCACACACACACACACACACACACACACACACACATACACACACACACACACACACACACACACACGCACTACATAACTCCTCGTCTTCAAACCCTTCAAGGTTCTGCCAGCATCTCAACATCTCTGGAGGAAGTGAGTTATCCGTATTGTGTTGATTTGTATATTGACCTATTTCTATATTTCTATATTTTTTACACAAATAAGTATTGTTTTTTGCATATACACATATGAGATGGAAGGAAGTTCAGTTTCAGTATCACTACCTAGCAAAAAGACTGGTGGTCATGTCGAGTTTCTGAGAGCACTATCAAAAAGTTTATGATATTTTATGTGTATATTTTGAGTAAAAAATGAAAATAGTAAAACCTAACGAGCGAAAATATGTAGATGTGGGTGAGGCAGGGAAAGGGAGTGTTTTTATCTCGCTTCCGGGCGAGGAGGAGTATTCTACGTTTGTCGTCCATTTACTCAAAAACTCTTAGACGTATCGATTTCCTGTCAGAACCATGATATAGATAAGAGAATTCTACGTATGTACAAGACATAACAATGTAATATCTCTGATGAAAAGTCGTTGTTACATAGGCGGGAATATAAAGGTTATTGTGCGCACGTGACGATAGTGCAGCACGGCCGTGCGACGCGGCCCGTGAGAAAGTTCATGAAATTCTACAGAAGATTTTGAAATATAAACATAATGTGTGTGAGAAAACTTTTGCAGAAAAGCTCCCTGCTTTTTTACAAAAAGTGACTTTCAGTTTTTGGTTATTTTCTCGAAAACTACAAATCGTATCACAACCGGATATTTCTCACTAGAAAGCTGATGAATTTCTCTATCAAAACTTCTAACAACATTTGCCTGTATGATGGAAAGCATTTGAATGGTGATGTTGGGAAGTGAAATTGACGTTCCAAAATGTATTTTCAGGGCCGCCTAATGTTGTTTTATTCATGTTTTCATATATATATATATATATATATATATATATATATATATATATATATATATATATATATATATATATATATATATATATATTAGGGGGTGCTTATCAGTTAGAACAAACATCGACGAATAAGATTATATAAGTTTCATGGCAGTATATTGAGGTTTAGTTGGCGAAAATAAGGCGAGAATACGTGTTTTCAGCGGTGCGCGGGCGGGCTGGGCGGGTGGCCAGTCGAACAAAATCGTGTGCCGGAAAACTTACTAAAACTTATACGTGCGCGAGAGGGTTAACTATATAATACTATTTTAGTATTTATGCCTTTCAAAATGTAACATGACCAACATCAAGTACACGTAATATCACAATTGTCACAAAAACATATATTAAAAAATCTGTAAGGTTTAAATTAACTCCAGGACTTAAAAATGACAATCATGTTGTTCAATAAGCTAAACTTTAATTTCAAATCTTTTAAATGGTTTAATCCACATGAATAATAGCTATAAAATTTTACGTTTTTGAACATAAACAAATGTCTAGAGACATTTATCAAACAAAATCTGTGTCATGGCCTACTATCAGTAGCTTATTCATCATAACTCAAGGTCATAGTTAAGTCAGTATTTATATTTAGTGAGAGCTGCCAGATCAGCCTTGCTCTTGTTTCTTGACATCAGTTCCCTACTGATCATTTGGCCTCTGATATACATCTTCCTCTTATCTTGAGAGAAGACATGCTGGGCTTCTTCGGTTGTCATTTTTACACACCTTTCGACTGACTGGGTGTGTGATGGCCAAACTGGAACTTCAATAAGTTTCTCAAGAAACTCTCTGAGTGCTGCTGTGGTAAGCCTTCCTGTCAAACGTGGCTCAGTTATATGAGCGTTCCAGGCTATGAGCCCAACAAGTTTGGTGGCATCAGGATTAATTTTGGGTGTCTTTCTGGGTCTGACACGACACTGCAGTCTCCAACCTGTGTCTCCATATCTTCTTCACCTCTAATTGCACATATTCTTTCAACTGCCTCCCTCCATTCTTCTGGTTCATCATTGCACAACAGAGCCTGAAGTACAGCTTCACTGTGCGCATACCAGGCAGAACGCTTCACTGCTGGCATCACTATGTCTATCACTTGCTTCTTCTGAATCCTCAAAAGTTGTAGTTGGTATAGCACATGCGTCGGACCATCCACGCAACTAGGATTCAACTTGATAGTAAACCAATTAGGTATGTAGACCCCCACAATGAATGTAGTTATTTTAGGTTTGTTCCTTTCAGACCATGTCTGGATATCCACAGTCTGCAAAATCTCAAAGCCGTGGTAAGCCACCTGCTGTGAGACACTGGTCCAATCTCCAGGACAGCAAGATCCTTGGGCAGATTTGGTGATCTGATGGCAGTGACAATCCTGTAACCATATGACTGATCGGTGCTGAGGTCTTTGATGACCTCTTGACTGAGACTGGGCAACAGGGGTCCTACAGTTCTCTTGGTGAATTTAGAATTGATTTCCAACTCCGTGGCAGTGTCTAACATAGATCTTAGAATCCCAGACCACCTATAGTTGCTCAGGGTCTTGCCATCTAGGGCTGTAACCAGATGTCTAAGGCTCAGCTCTCCTGTATGCAGATCACAAACAATCCAAATCAACCTCTTACCCAGATTTACCTCCACTTCATGCATGGCTCCTCCTGACCGGCCAGTGTTGATATTGGTACCGTCACCCCCAATAGCCACCAGGGATTTATCTGCTCCTCTCTCTTTCAGCCATTCCACCAGATGATCAGCAATTACCTTAGCATGGCTCCTTATGTTCTGCTGCCTCTTCTGGGACAAAATGCCACATGTATTTTGCCACCTGGTGCACTACATACTGCGTAGTGTTGTTCTTTGACAAGGCTAGGAAAAAGCCTGTTACTGCCCTCAGCTTCCAACATTATTTTGGTGTTATCTCTTCTCCCATAAAAGAGATACAGGTGATTTCATTTTCTCTAATTTTCTCCTCTGCATTTTTAATGAACCCCGTAGCTAGTCTCTCATGGGCCCTTCTCACTTTTTTGTGATCAATCACCAGTGTTGTGTCTGTCTCTGTAATGAGATCAGCATCTATACAGGTGGCAGTCACAATTTCTGCAGTCTCTCGAAACCCTGTGTGATGCCTAAGACTGGCCAAATCTATTTTGAAGATGTCTTCTGTATTGTATTTCTGTCTTTTTGTCACTGGAGAGGCTGATGTTGAAGCTTCTAGGAAAGAAACATCAACAGCCTCATCATCCTCACTGGACGTTGTCTCCGGTTCAAAACCTGGCTCTTCTCTCAAGAAGTTCCTCGCTCTTTGCTGACAATTCACTCTGTTTCCTCCTCTTCTCTGCTGCCTTTTCTCTCTCTTCCTTTCTCTGTAATACTTCTCTTTGTCGCTTGGTTTCCTTGTGGTCAGTGAGGCCCATGTGATGTGGTCCTACACTGCCAATCTTCTCCCATTTACTTTTTATGAAGGCAAGCTCCTGGACTGGTATTTTCTGTTCTCGCCTACAGGTGCAGTCAACATGAACCTTACTGGAGCAGTTTGAGTTACATCCTGCCTCACTGCAACGTCTTATTTCACAGTGACAGTTCAAAATATCTACTAGTCTGTCCAGCTTCATCATGAATCTGTCATTGACTTCCAGTTTTACATTCCCGAGAGCCACTTTTATAGCCTAACCCCGTAACGCCTTTACCTTTTGACCTGATCCTAACATCACTTAATTACAGGCACTTTGAATAAAACATTAGCTTTCTCCCACTGACCTATTAAGGCAGGAACAATGTCATTATTGATCGGCAGGAGTAGACTGTAGCACCAGTCGAGCAGGGCAGTACTCCCAAGGAGGATGGAAAGCTGATGACAGAGAGAGCTGGAGCTCCCATTTCATCTGCCCTCGGGACTAGGTCCCGACCATCCCCCTTTGCTGAACTTTTCCAGTGTCTCAGTAACAGAGAGTAGGCCAGCATGCTCTCCAATATAAGTTTCTCTTAACTATCAGGACCGAACTACATGCACTTCACTTCCTTTCCCAAAATTAATAAATCATGGCAGCACTACACGTGGCCTTGGAGTCCCCGGGGGGGGGAACATAAATGCCCCCACCTTCCGCCCCTCTCCCGGTGACGACTTGAGCTGCCTGGAACCACTGTCTGACTCTCTTCTTCTTCATTTTAACATTCGCGGCCTTTCCTCAAACTTTCGCTCTGTTGAGCACCACTTCTCCTTCTCTAAACCTCACCTTTTTCTAACTAAGACTCAGCTATCTGAGGCAACTGAGAGCAAACCCTTTTCTGTATCCTCCTACTTTCTCTATACTCATTTCAAAGCCAAAGGTGGATGCTGTGTATATGTACGGAACGACCTATCTTGTTCTCGTGTTCCTGAACTTGATTCTTCTGAACTCTCTACACTCTGGCTTTGGCTTTCCTGTCATTCTCTGACTAAATATATCTGCGCTGTTTACTTACCTCTTAATGCTACTGACTATCAAAAATTCTTTGACTATCATACTTCTACAATGGAACGTATTCTATCCATTTCTACTTTCTCTGAAATCTCCATTCTAGGAGATTTCAATGTTCACCACCATCTTTGGCTCTCCTCTCCTTTCACTGATCCACCTGGTGAACAAGCCTACATCTTTTCTATCCTTAATGACCTAGAGCAGCTTCAATAGCTCCCTACCCGTATCCCTGACCGCCTTGGAGAGAGCTCCAACATACTTGACCTCTTCCTTACTACTAATCCTTCTGCTTACACTGTTAATCTTTTCTCTCCGTTGGGCTCCTCCGATCACAACCTTATCACCTTAACCTGTCCTAATGTTCCGGTACAGCCTGTGGACCCTTCAAAGAAACGTCGTCTGTGGCACTTTGGAGCTGCAGATCGGGAGACCCTCAGGCAGAACTTCTTTGATTTTCCCTGGAATGATTATTGCTTCCATGGCCGGGAGCCATCTGGGTGTGCCTTGCGCATTATGGAGGTTATTCTCTCAGGCATGGAAGCATACATTCCTTTCTCATATCCTTTGACTAACGCAAGAAAGCCTTGGTTTAATCACGCTTGTACTAATACTGTCCGCAACAAGGAGAGGGCCTACAAAAGGTACCGGAGCCAACCCACCCCTGAATCACATCTTTTATACGCTTCTGCCCGGAATCGTGCTAAGTCTGTTCTTCGCTCTGCTAAAAATAATTTCACCCGTACTAAATGCTCTCAACTCTCCAACTCGATTTCTTCCCGCTCCTTCTGGCACCTTGCCAAAAACCTTTCTAACAACTTTACCCCATCATCCTTTCCTCCTCTTTTCTATTCTGATGGCTCTGTAGCTGTTTCTTCTACTGATAAAGCAGATCTCTTCACTCAGACTTTTCTTCTCCAATTCCACCTTAGACGATTCCGGTGCTGTTTCTCCATCACTTCCCCCCTCTGACTTCCTCATGGCTGACATTAAAATGTCTTCAGCTGATGTATTTTCTGCCATTGCTGGCCTCAATAGTAATAAGGCACATGGGCCTGATAGAGTCCCTCCTGTTGTTCTCAAGAACTGTGCTTATGTGCTTACATCCTGGCTAGGCAAACTCTCTTGCCTTTGTCTGTCAACTTGTACCTTTCCCTCTTGCTGGAAGTTTGCTCTCATTCAGCCAGTCCCAAAGAAGTGTAACCATTCCCAACCCTCTAACTATCGTCCAATTGCTTTAACTTCCTGTATCTCAAAAGTTTTCGAATCAATTCTTAATAGAAAAATTTTAAAGCATCTTTCCTGTCACAACCTTCTTTCTGATCGTCTGCATGGGTTCCGTCAGGGACGCTCCACTGGCGATCTTCTCACCTACATTTCAGACTCCTGGTCATCCTCCTTTCGGGACTTTGGCGAAAGCTTTGCCATTGCACTTCATATCTCTAATGCTTTCTATCGAGTCTGGCATAAATCTTTAATTTCCAAACTGCCCTTTTACAGTTTCCATCCTTCTATCTGTGCCTTCATCTCTACCTTCCTTTCTGGTCATTCTATAGCTGCTGTTGTAGACGGCCATCTTTCTTCTCCTAGATCTAACAACAGTGTTGTTCCTCAGGGCT
Source organism: Coenobita brevimanus (assembly GCF_032717465.1). Classification (NCBI taxonomy): domain Eukaryota; kingdom Metazoa; phylum Arthropoda; class Malacostraca; order Decapoda; family Coenobitidae; genus Coenobita; species Coenobita brevimanus. The sequence continues at coordinate 19,749,676 of NC_137013.1, read as the reverse complement.
CTGTCCTATCACCAACTCTCTTCCTTTTATTCACCAGTGACCTTCCAAACTGTACATCTAACCCTATCCACTCTTATGCTGATGACTCCACCCTTCACCTTTCCATTCGGTTCCCCCAACGTCCATCTCAGCAGTTACTTCAACAAACAAGGGATGAGGCTATGGCACACCTAATGTCTGACTTGGCTCGTATCTCTGACTGGGGTAAAAATAATCTGGTTGTTTTCAATGCATCAAAAACTCAGTTTTTACACCTATCAACCCAACAAAATCTTCTACAGGCATACCCACTAATGTTTAATAATATCCAGCTTAATCTTGGATCTTTCTTGAACATGCTTGGGGTTTCATTTACTCGGGACTTATCTTGGAAAGATCATATTACATCTTTTGTAAAATCTGCATCCAAGAGATTAGGTGTGCTAAGCCGACTCCATTCCTTCTTTACCCCTGCACAATTGTTGACTCTATACAGGGGTTTTATCCGCCCCTGTGTGTACAACTCTCATGTGTGGGGAGGCTCCCCACATACAGCTCTTCTCAATAGGGTAGGGTCTAAGGCTTTTCGTCTCATTAACTCTCCTCCTCTTACTGACTTCCTTCGTCTCACTGTTGCATCTTTATCTCTTTTCTATCGCTACTTCAATGGTCACTGCTTCTCTGAACTGTCTGCATGCATTCCTCCACCTCTACGACGGGCGCGTAGCACCCGTCTGGCAGCAAACTCTCATCCCTTTTCTGTCCAACTCTCTAATGCAAGAGTTAACCGTTACTCCCAGTCCCTCATATATGCAACAGGTCAACTCTAGAACTGTCTCCCTTTGTCTGTATTTCCTGCTTCCTATGATCCCCAGTCATTCAAAAGCAGTGTGTCCAGGCATCTCGAAATGATTGGATCTTGAATTTGGCTCTCTCTTGTATTTTGTTTTTCTCTTGGAAGGAACAACAGTTGCGGGCTCGCGGCCTTTGGTTCCTTCTTCCTCGCATAAAAAAAAATAGGTAAATGATAGGATAATTGCGTCCGTCCTCTTGCATCTGCTCTTTCCTAAACAGGCCATACCTGAGCAAATCTCTTGCTGTTGGGAGTTCAGCTGGGGGTAGAAATTTTCCACATCCCACCAAAAGACTGAGATGACAGGTTGACTTTGCACGGGTTTTAACTGTTCTCTGACTCATTTTCAGAATACTAACTGCTGTGAAACTGTTTGTAACCCATGCAAGTATGTCTCTGCCACCAGCCCTGAATCCTAGTTAAATGCACTGTAATCTAACTGTGAAAAGGCAAATTTTATATCAGAAGTCCACTTTGTCAGAAACAACAGCCAAGCATAATTTAGCTTGTTGTCATAGTCATTTCTATATTCGTTTGTAAGATATGTCCAAAAACGATATTATGAAACCATGATCTGAGTTTCAGCAAGTCATTAAAAGCAAAAATACTCTGTACTGGAGTCTACAAACAAAAATATACAATCATACATCCATCTTTTGTATATCATGATGGTAAATGCATCACATGAGAAAAAATTATTGGGTACCAGCATTTAACGATTATGTAATTTTATTGGCTAGATCCTTCAAAATTAAAGACAAATATGTGTAGGTAAATGACCTTTAAAACAAAAACCAAATATACTGTATATTTTTCTTTTCTGGATAAAAAGGACCCATTTTATAACTAGTACTCAGTTAATTTAGGATTTTGCCAAAATTGACACACCGTAGTGTATAAGAAACGAAATCTGAATGTGAATGTGGGGAAGAGTAAAATGATGGTCTTCGAAAGAAGTGAAGTCAGTGAATGTACATTGAGGTTGGATAGGGACGAAATGGAGAAGGTGAGTGCGTTTAAGTACTTGGGAAGTGTGATGAGTAGGGATGGAAGTTTAGAGGGTGAAGTGCTTGAAAGGGTGCAGCAGGGAAGAAAGGTTGCTGTTTCCTTGAAAGCAGTGATAAGAAACAGGGAAGTGAGCATGGAAGTGAAAAAGCTACTACTGACAGTATTGTGACAGCAACTCTAACGTATGGAAGCGAAGCTTGGACCTTGCTGGAGGGACAGAAGTCAAGAGTGAGAGCAGTGGAAATGAGGATGTCATGGGAAGCGTTAGAAGAAACACATTAAGGTGGTTTGGCCATGTGGAGAGGATGGAGAGTGAAAGACTGACGAGGAGAATGTATGTGAGTGAGGTGGAGGGGAGGAGAGGGAGAGGGAGGCCGAGGATGAGATGGAGGGATGGAGTGGAAAGGTATATGAGAGAGAGGGGTGTGAGCTGGGAGAAGGACAGTGAAATGGCGGGGGACAGAGCGACATGGAGGCGATTTGTTTGTGGCCACCCCTTACGGAATTAAGGCGTCTGGCAATAGATATATAGATAGACTGAAGTACAGGAGCGCCGACCAATCAGATTGAACCTCTTTAGTCATGTGACACCTACACAGATGCGCCGACCAATCTCACAAGACTACGTCAACCTGCATCTCTTGAGAGTCGGATTTGAATTCATCTCATTTTGAGAAAACGAAAGTGTCTGGTGCTTTAAGTTTCTTTAGCCATTCAGTAAATTCAGGACTTTGTTATCTGGCTGATTGTAAGGAATACAGTAATGACTTATTTACAACAGCTTGGTTCACTGATCTGATAAACAAGTGGTTTGATTCAATGTCAAGTAAACATCCATTAATGGCACTATGTAAGCTCAGTGAATCTTGTTATAAGCAAGCTATATCTCACTTTCAGAAAGTAATATGGGAGTTTCGTTAAATAACTTTGGGGGCTAAGTCACAGAGGAAGCCAGTTCAAAGTGGCGTAATATTATCCACGACTACAATTCTTGATCTGCAAAGTAACTCCTTGGCAAAAGGTCATAAAAACTTGCTCACATCAATGTTCACCCAAGACTGCCTGGAAAAGTTGTTCGCTCAGTAAGACTGAAAAATCCAGAACCAACTTCCTTAGACTTTCGACAAGCTCGAAAAATTATCTGTCTCTCAGTTCCTTAACTATTCGAATGCAAATGCGAGCAGTTACATGGCAGACGACCGGGAATATCTTGCTGACTTCCTTGACAAGCCGTGTTAAGGCAGATCATGAAGCTGACAACGAAACAGACGACCTGGTTAATGAACAGATTTCAAGAGACAATGTACTTGACCAAACAGATGAGCAGCTTACTTTACGTTACAGGTTACTGCAGCAAAAAAGTGAAAAAGAGTAACACTCATTACTCATCCTGCCTGCTGGCGGTCGATGTCAAGCAGACACTACTGACAGATTCTCTGAAAAAACTTATCGAACTAAAATCATATGAAGAAAACAGTTTAGTTTATCGCACTGATGATTGCTTGAGTATACTTGAGAATGCAGAGAAAATCTTTGGAGAAAGTGAAAAGAGTTTGTAAACAAGAGCAATTTAGTAGGCGGCTTAGTGTACCTGACAGAAACTCTAAAGTGTTGTATTTCTGTCTTGTTATAACTCAGACACTTCTTCACTTTATGGCTGCACATTTATGAAAAAAGGAAAAAAACAAGAAAACATTCGTAAGACAGGTTCAAGCGACAAAGGGAAGAAGTGAGCTTGGAGGCAAGAGCCTGATGATGAGGGCTGCAGTTAGGAAATTTAGATAAATACGGTTATTCTTATATCCATATCTCTAATTTTATTTCATAACACCAATATATTCTAATGACTATCTTATTAAAAATCATAAACTATCATAAGTGTTTTTAATTAATATTTTATGGGATGATGGAAAGCTTGAGCGAGCAGGCGACAGCGTGGGGTGGGAAGGCGAGACTGAGCGCGTGAGTAGGGATAAGATGGTGCATGGGCAGTGAGTGGCCAAACTCTGAATGTATGTATGGCTCTGCCATCAGCAACAAAAGATGAATTCCCGTAATTTTTCAGTATAAATTGGCACTTGTTTGTATGTACAGTTTATATCCTTTTACAACAATAAACTTTTCAATCAATACTTACGTTGTAAATATGATAGCTAGCACTGGAGTTATAAGAATTATGTAATCCGTAAGGAGACGCAGGACTACCTCTTAAAATATATATATATATATATATATATATATCCTTTGAACTGATTCAGGGACTTTACAAAAGTGTACGGAAATCCCTTTTCGAGTATGAAGAGGATCCATCAATAAACATGGGAAACAATTATGATTACACAAGTGACAGGTTAGGTTAGGTTAGGATACGTTTGGTTAGGTTCGTATAAAATAGATTAAGTTAGTAAATAAGGCTGGGCTAAGTTACGATAATTTGGGTTTGGTTTGGGTATATGGGCACAGATATGGGTAATTTTGCACACAAATGGCTCTCTAAGATGCGTCCGTCTGTCTTCACACACAGGATGAGTTTGGCTAGGCTAGCATAAAATTGGTTAGGTTAGTCTAAAGTACGTTGGGTAAGGTTAGGATAAGTAAGGTTGGGTGGCTACGAAAATTTAGGTTAGATTTGGATAAATAAGCCTGATAAGGGTAACTTCGCTCAATAATGGCGTTCTAAGATGGCGTTAATCTGTATCTGCGCACCGTAATGTGGTGTCCTGTAAACAAATACAGCACTGACTTTTAAAATGCTATTTACCACTTTTAAAAAGACATTAAAAAAACACTGAAGCTTGAAAATGCAATTAAAAAAAACACTCAAAGAATTCTATGAAGGGCTAAGGCAAGGAAAACAACAACAACTGGAAAATACAGTGGTCCGTTCCCCCGTAAGGATTTTCAAGAATTATGAACTGGACACTGTTGGTAAATATTTAAAAATGGTATTAGAAAAAATATGTATATTATTACCTGTAGCATGACTGATCATCCGATATTCAGTTAAATCACATAAGTAATTTGTAAAAGTGGTTTAAACATGTCAATCCGAGGAACTCACCCTAGTATTAACTACTGTTTAAAAACGAAAATGATAGTGTCACCACTAGCGGCGGAGTAGGGTCCGTGTCTGTCCTTGACCTATTACTCCATAATAGTCCGGCAGCCGGGGGACTCCATCTTGATTTGACGTCTTAAGTATTTTTTGTTGTTTCTGCTTGCCTAGAGCATCAGAAGAAATTCATTACTGGGACATCTGTCAGTATTAAGCATTTTTAAATATATGAGAAAATGTCTTAAAATCGACATCTGTCTATCTATCTATTGCCAGACGCCTCAATCCCGTTTGGGGTGGCCACAAACAAATCGCCTCCAAGTCGCCCTGTCCCCCGCCATTTCACTCCCCTGCTCCCAACTCACACCCCCCTCTCTCATATACCTCTCCACCCCATCTCTCCATCTCATCCTCGGCCTCCCCCTCCCTCTTTCCCCCTCCACCTCACTCACATACACTCTCTTCGTCAGTCTTTCACCCTCCATCCACTCCACATGGCCAAACCACCTCAGTGTGTTCCTCATAACGCTTCCTACCACATCCACATCAACACCACAACGCTCCTTTATATCCTCATTCGTCAGCCTGTCTCTCCGTGTGACTCCACAGGCTCCTCTTAAATAACTCATTTCCACTGCTCTCACTCTTGACTTGTGTCCTTCCAACAACGTCCAAGCTTCACTTCCGTACGTTAGAGTTGGTATCACAATACTGCCATGAAGTAACTTTTTCACTTCCATGCTCGCTTCCCTGTTTCTTATCACTGCTTTCAAAGAACCAGCAACCTTTCTTCCCTGCTGTACCCTTTCAAGCACTTCACCCTCCAAACCTCCATCCTTACTCATCACACTACCCAAGTACTTAAACGTACTCACATTTTCCAATTCCTCACCATCCAACCTCGCTGTACATTCACTGACTTCACCTCTCTCAAAGACCATCACTTTACTCTTCCCTACATTCACCTTTAGATTCCGTTTCTTACACACTCTCTCAAACTCATCACTTTGGCAGCCTTCAGTCTAAGTCCAGGGGCACCAGCATGGAGGAACTAGCTAACCGCCCCCCCCCCCTTCGCCGAAGCTTTAGGGCCTCTGCTCCTCCATTAACAAGGTATACAATATGTTTATTAAATATTTTACTTTTTTTCAACAACTAGAAATATAATTTAGTTCACCATCCACACGCACTGCAGCCTTCCAAATGTATCCCTTCTCTAGAAACCTTTCCACTAAAGATCTGAAAATGAATATCTGATCTACACAACCTCTTCCTTTCCTAAAGCCTCCCTGTTCTTCTCCAACTAATTTCTCTGTTCTTTCTCTAACTCTGTCAATAAGTATCCTACCATACACTTTTCCTATTATACTAAGAAGACAAATGCCCTATGATTACCACACACTTCTTTTTCCCCTTTTCCTTTGTACAAGGGAATAATTATACCTGACTTCCAATCCTCCGGGACTCTACCTTCCTCCCAGGCCAATCTGCACATCTTCCACATCCATTCTACTACTATCTCTCCCCCATGCTTCAGCATTTCACCACACACTCCATCAATTCCTGGGGCTTTCCCTGATTTAACTTTCTTCATTGCTTCCACAACTTCTATCCTACTGATTTCTTCCTGTCTTCTCACCTCCCTCCTTCTCCCAGCCATTTCCCAGCCACTTATACTCGCATTACTTCCATCCTCCACGTTCAACAATTCCTTAAAGTGTTCTCTCCATCTGCTCACTTTTTCTCCCTTCTCCACTAGTAATCTACCATTTTTATCTTTCACTCCCCTGCTAACTTCACTTCCACCCTGTCTTACTCTCTTCACCTCTCTCCAGAACATTTTCTTACAGTCCCTCCACTTTACACTCAAATTCCTTCCAAATTCCTCATCCACTCTCTTCTTACTCTCTCTTACTAATCTTTTCACCTCTCTCTTTCTTTCTACATATAACTCTCTCTTCCGCCTCTCAACCTCTTCAACGCCCCTATTTCTCATCCATTCATTGTATGCTTTTTTCTTTTGTGCCACAGCTTGTTTCACCTCTTCACTCCACCCCTCTCCGTCTTCTCTTCCTTCCACACACCACATCACATGCTGCACATATTTCTTCTGTAAATATTCTACACACACCTTCCACGTCCCCCATCTGCTCCAATTCATATTTGCCCAATCGTTCTTCCACTTCTCTCTTATACTCTGCCTTTTTCCCATCCTCTTGTAACCTTTCCACTCTCCTTGCAACTACTCCTTCCTCTCGTCTTTCCCTTCTTCTATTCCTCCATCTTACTTGAACTTTAATTCTGGCCACCACCAAGTAGTGGTCAGAAAGTCCACTCCCCCAACCTCTATAAACTCTTGCATCTAATATACATCTTCGCATCCTTTCATCCACACACACATAATCAATCATTGCCTTCCTTTCATTCAATTCACCACCCACCCTTCTCATCACTCGCCATGTATACCTGTGGATCATTTTATGCCTGAAGAGGGTATTGGCTATCACCAACCCCCTCCCAGCACAAATGTCCACTAACGCACTGCCATTCTCATCTATCTCAGCAGGCACACCCCACTCACCAACTATTCCATCCACCTTCACATTCCCAACTTTACCATTCATATCACCAATCAAAAACACTCTCTCATTCCTTCCAAACTTTTCCATGCACACTTCTACATTTGTCCAGAACTCTTCTCTCACTCTTCTAGCACGATTTTGCGTTGGCGCATACACACACACAATCGCCCACATTTGTATTTCAACTTTCAACTTTACCCACACAATCCTTGACCCAGCTGATCCATACTGTCTTATGCTCTTCTTCCATCTTTTACTCACAACTATACATTCTCCTTCCTTTGCCCTCTCATTCTCACCTACTCCTGCACATACACCCCATCCATACTCCCATTTTTTTTTTTTTTTTTTCACTAACTGTGGTGGAATGTCAGGTTTATTTGGGCCATTGTACCTGACTACTTAAAGTCATAGTAACTTTCCTTTGTCACCATCATCATCTATAAACGTGGTATAGCCTGGTCTACTTGGTGACATTCATTATCTGGTTGAGTTTTGAGCATTGCCAAGGAATGTTTTGATATCTTGCCATTATGAGAAGCTTTGTCAGCATCAGCATTGTCTACCACACATTGCACTAAACCATCTGTAGCCTTAGAAATTGATGTCAGTGTCACGAATTCGCGCGGGTGTATTCATACGAATTCGTGACATTGTACTTGGTGAGAAACCCACGACCTCTAGTGGAATTCCCACTGTGTATCACTCAGTTTAACCGTCCCAGTATGCACTTTGATCGGGATGGTTTTTCAGAACATTTGTCAGTTTCATAAGTGACCATTCTTATGCAAAATCACTCAGTGCTTTCACTGAGTGATTTTACACGTGTGTATATCGTTTGCCCAGCCTCTGTTAGCCGTTGAAGTTAGGCCACGCCCACTTCCGGCGAACATACCAATTTCTCACACCTCTATGCCAAGCATGGCAGTTGAAGAGGGACCTTCGTAAAGGATAGGTGTGCACCGCAGCGAGGATTCCAGGGGATTTGACTACTCCCGAGCTGTGGGCCTTTTAGCTCGGTGACGCCACTCCTGTCCACTCACTATAGTTAGCAGTTACTGATGGTCGGCCGAGGGTGAGAAGGACAGCGCGTGTCTCGAGCTGTGGGTCGTCTGTGATTCCCGGAGATCGCCCATCTCTCCGTCGGCAGCCAAGGGAGTCTGGTCGTAGCTGCAGAGAAGCAGACAGGAAGATCATCTTGCAGTGTCTTAGTGACGACTCAGGTCTGCAGCCCCGTGACTCCACATCTCCAATTAACAGTATCTTTTTTTCCTGTTTTCTAGGCTTAAGATCATTAGCTAGCGTGACTGATTTGAGTGGGTGAATTTGCTTTGAGATTCCTGTTACGTAAATTTATTATGTTGTAATTAATAAATTTACAGTTCTCTTTGAGCTCAATTAAATGTAACAATCTTGTTTAATTTCTCCACATTGAGCTTACTTTAGTTGGCTACTCCCAGTTAGCACAAACTTCTTATATTAATCACGACTGATAGTTAAGCCAGTTCTTTCATATCAATTTTTAAATCCGTTGTGCCAGCCAGGAGTTTGCACTAGGAAGAACCTATGTCTTTATTATTATTATTAATGATTGTCAGGGGGTAAGGATACTTTCTCAGAGGCCAAAACAGTACTAACAATACAGCACTTGTGAGTGATTAGTCTCCGCTGTGTACTGTTGAGAAAGTTTATAAAATTCTCATCTTAAGAGAGTCGGCGAAGTAAGCCAGCATAAAGTAAAACCTACTTTATCCATAAGTCGATAGCCCTCGTGTCAGTGGCGAGTGGCGATCCACAGATATATATATATATATATATATATATATATATATATATATATATATATATATATATATATATATATATATATATATTAGCCATTTAATATCCATTACATTGGTTATTTATTAATAATCCTTGAAACCCCTCGTGACATTTGGCGACCTCATACCAGGATATACCTCCTGGCACGATCTCATACAAAGATAATAACTCCTAAATTTAAGGCAAAGTTATTAACGTAGTAACAATAGACTCACTCACTCACAGCTAGTTATTAGTTATAATTACTAAAGGTTATAGGCACTAGCTTGCTTGTGTTTACCGTTAGCCTAGCAGGTCAATTTCTGCTTCATTAACCCATAGAGTACTTAACTCGATTTTAGTATTTCACTCTTGGTAACGCCAGATGATTTTATTCGCTCCTGGGAAACTGCCGGTTCCCAACGCCTTAATTATTGTGAATCTCCCCAGTTAGTTGGTGGATTTATTTTTCTTGTTTACCAGTTTTACCAGATAAAACTGGACACGATCAGCCTGTGCCTATATCCTTAAATTAGAATTATTAACACTCGACTGGGATATTGCACAGTTCGAACGTTAGTTTTAGTTCACTCAGAATGAGTTAGTCCCAAGGCTTTTAACCTGTCCATACAGGAAGCCAAGGGTATGGGGTTTAATGATCTCCAGGAAAGTGAGATTGTCTCCTGCATGTATTCGGGTAGCATCTTTCAGTAAAGGCTCAGCAGTGGCAGTTGTTATACCAGAACCTTTGACCTAATTATAGGTAACATTAGTTTAAGTTCATTCAGTCTGAGATATTCCCATGGCTAACAGGAAGCCAAGGGTATGGGGTTTAATGATCCCCAGGAATGTGAGATTGTCTCCTGCACGTATTCTGGTAGCATCTCCTTTCTAAGCAGGTTCAACAGTGGCAGTTTTTATGCCAGAACTTCTGACCTAATTATAGGTCATATACGAGGTGCTAAGCATAGTTGCACCGTGGCTGTAGTCAGGATGTTGTCTAAGAGCAACAGTCTGACGTTTGTTTGACCTTATTATAAGGAAATGTTAGTGGTGCTAAGCATAGTTGCACCCTAATCTTAGTCAGGATGTTGTCTAAGAGCAACAGTCTGACGTTTGTTTTACCTAATAATAGGGAATGTTAGTGGTGCTAAGCACAGTTGCACCCTAATCTCAGTCAGGATGTTGTCTAAGAGCAACAGTCTGACCTTTGTTTAATCTGATTATAGGGAATATAAGTGGTGCTAAGCACAGTTGCACCATAATCTTAGGATGTTGTCTAAGAGCAACAGTCTTACCTATGTTTAACCTGATTATAAGGGTAGTGGCTCTATGCATAGTTGAACCATAATCTTACTCAAGATGTTGTCCAAGAGCAACAGTCTGACCTGACACTTGCCATAGTGCGTAAGAAACTTGAGTGTAATGTAATTAAGTAATCACGGGAAGGTCAAGCCAGGTTCCTTCGTAAACAAGGACGGCTGTGCCGTGAGTCACAAACACCCCAGGGCGAGGTTCGACCGCAGTTTGTCGTTCCCGCAAATTATCGCCGAGCTGTGTCTCAATTGGGTCACTGTTCAGTGATGAGAGGTCACATGGGCAAAAAGAAAACCCTTGGCCATATCCACGCTGACTTTTTCTGGCCAGGAATGGGACATGAAATAAGTTTGTGCGTTCTTTTGATGTGTGTTGATGTACCACTAAACAGGGACGTGTCCGTCCTGCACCATTGGAATCCTTGCCCATAATCTCTGAGCCACTTGAAAGAGAGGGCAGTGACAATGTAGGTGCAGACCTGATGTCTCGCCTGCTAACTGATGACTAACACAGGCAACTGTTGTACGTTGGGTTCTGTAAGACAGGCGTCCTCAGAGGTTTATGCAATCCAAGGACCAACTTGGTTCCCAATTAATAGTGTACCAGTAAGACCTGATGTCTCGCCCATTGGTCCCACAGGACACATTACGTCCAGGACCTGTATAGACATGTGTACCGTAGGTTAAGGGGGAAGTTCGAGAACCCAGCAGAGGCAATCCGAGGCTGTGTCTGAATTACCTTGTGGAGCATCTCGAGCTGTGGGCCACTCTGAGGATTCCCGGAGAATACACATTATCCACATGAGTAGTTCACACCCATGCTGGGTGTTAAAATGTGACTTGCCCGAGTGTGCATAGAGATTCTCAGCTTGCCGATATTAATTGTAAATGTAGAGTTAGGTTTAACCAGTAAACTGTCCGTTCTGAGAGATTTGAGCAATCCAAGGACTAGCACGTTTCCTGGTTAATAATGTAGGTTTAACTAGTAAACTACTGGCTATTCTCAGAGATTTATGCAATCCAAGGACTATGTTTCCTGGTTAAGAATCTAGGTTTAACCAGTAAACTACAGGGGTCCTCAGAGATAAATGCAATCCAAGGACTACGTTTCCTGGTTAATAATGTACCCAATAAGAAAGTAATGGCGACCTCGAATGTACGAGGCTTTGGCTGTCACTCGAAGTTTTCAGCCAGGGCGTACCTCTTGTAGTATATGCATTGACTACTAGGCAGAGGGTAAATGCAGTTTAATAACAGTTGTTTGTCACATTGACACTTTTGATGCTCCACCCTGATTGATTTTACAGGTACAGTTGGTGGGTGAAACAGGTTTGCTGTTCAGGTACAGCGATAGGTGTAGCAGTTTTGCCATGTGGGTCAGCTGATCGTCTCTGCCACACGCTGCCACCTCTTCTCCTCTGCCCTTGTCGCCTCTATTATGTTATTAATTTGTACTATACCATTTTACACGTACGTACATTTACACTACAACTGTTACAACTACACCGTGTATCAGATCCATGACGCTACATAACAATTAGTTGTTAATGTAAATGTTGCGAACTTTTCACTCAGTTTGACCTGAGTACAGGATTTTTCACCTTCGTCATGGAGTTTTCTCCTCAAGCTTGCTTCTATTAATGTAAATATGAGTTTTTTACGCTCATGGGCGACTGTGATTTTCTCCTGTAGCAGGATAGTATACACAGCACAGTGTGAATCTTGTGTGACTGAGTTAGGATTTATATGTATGTTTATCGTAAAATTTTTCTGAAGAAAAATTTGATTTCCATGGGGCATAATGTCAAGAATTCGCACGAGTGTATTCATACAAATTCGTGACATTGTACTTGGTGAGAAACCCACGAAATCCAGTGGAATTCCCACTGTGTACCACTCAGTTTATCTCTCCCAGTATGCACTTTGATCGGGATAGTTTTTCAGAACATTTGTCAGTTTCATAAGTGACCATTCTTATGCAAGACATTAGTGCTTTCACTGAGTGATTTTACACGTGTGTATATCGTTTGCCCAGCCTCTGTTACCCGTTGAAGTTAGGCCACGCCCACTTCCGGAGAACATACCAATTTCTCCCACCTCTATGCCAAGCGTGGCAGTTGGAGAGGGACCTTCATAAAGGATAGGTGTGCGCTGCAGCGAGGATTCCCTGGGATTCGACTACTCCCGAGCTGTGGGCCTTTTAGCTCGGTGACGCCACTCCCGTCCACTCACTATAGTTAGCAATTACTGATGGTCGGCCGAGGGTGAGAAAGATAGTGCGTGTCTCGAGCTGTGGGTCGTCTGTGATTCCCGGAGATCGCCCATCTCTCCATCACCAGCCAAGGGAGTCTGGTCGTAGCTGCAGAGGAGCAGACAGGAAGATCGTCTTGCAGTGTCTTAGTGACGACTCAGGTCTGCAGCCCCGTGACTCCACATCTCCAATTAACAGTATCTTTTTTTCCTGTTTTCTAGGCTTAAGATCATTAGCTAGCGTGACTGATTGAGTGAGTGAATATGCTTTGAGATTTCTATTACGTAAATTTATTTTACCCCATGGGGGTAGGAGGGTTTTTCAAGAAAACTCCCCCAGTATCCCTGCTTGTCATAAAAGGCGACTAAAAGGGTTGGCGGAGGGTTAGTGCCCCTCCCCGGAAAACAACTAGCTAAAAAAACAAACAAGAAGCCTCAGACAAGGACTGACCAAAGGATGACGACCCAGGACCGGACAAAGGACTTGGTAATGGCTACTTGGAATGTAAGAGGAGCGAATGATGAGGTGAAAGAGAGAGAGATTGTCCAGGTGCTTGAGGGTGCAAAGTGGATGTATGTGGAATGGCTGAAACAAAATGGAGAGGAGAAAATGTGAGAGAATGGGAGTATGGATGGGGTATATGTGCAGGAGTAGGTGAGAATGTGAGGGCAAAGGAAGGAGTATGTATAGTTGTGAGTAAAAGATGGAAGATGAGCATAAGACAGTATGGATCAGTTGGGTCAAGGATTGTGTGGGTAAAGTTGAAAGTTGGAATACAAATGTGGGCGATTGTGTGTGTGTATGCGCCAACGCAAGATCGTGCTAGCAGAGTGAGAGAAGAGTTCTGGACAAATGTGGAAGTGTGCATGGAAAAGTTTGCAAGGAATGAGAGAGTGTTTTTGATCGGTGATATGAATGGTAAAGTAGGGAATGTGAAGGTGGATCGAATAGTTGGTGAGTGGCGTGTGCCTGCTGAGACAGATGAGAATGGCAGTGCATTAGTGGACATTTGTGCTGGGAGGGGGTTGGTGATAGCCAATACCCTCTTCAGGCATAAAATGATCCCCAGGTATATATGGCGAGTGATGAGAAGGGTGGGTGGTGAACTGAATGAAAGGAAGGCAATGATTGATTATGTGTGTGTGGATGAAAGGATGCGAAGATGTGTAATGGATGCAAGAGCTTATAGAGGCTGGGGAAGTGGACTTTCTGACCACTACTTGGTGGTGGCCAGAATTAGGATACAAGTAAGATGGAAGAATAGAAGAAGGGAAAGACAAGAGGAAGGAGTAGTGCAAGGAGAGTGGAAAGGTTACAAGAGGATGAGAAAAAGGCAGAGTATAAGAGAGAAGTGGAGGAACGATTGGGCAAATATGAATTGGAGTAGATGGGAGACGTGGAAGGTGTGTGTAGAATATTTACAGAAGAAATATGTGCAGCATGTGATGTGGTGTGTGGAAGGAAGAGAAGACAGAGGGGGGTGAAAGGAACAGCGTGTTGGACTGAAGAGGTGAGACAGACTGTGGCACAAATGAAGAAAGCATACAATGAATGGATGAGAAATAGGAGCGTGGAAGATGTTGAGAGGCGGAAGAGAGAGTTATATGTAGAAAGAAAGAGGTGAAAAGATTAGTAAGAGAGAGTAAGAAGAGAGTGGATGAGGAATTTGGAAGGAATTTGAGAGTAAAGTGGAGGGACTGTAAGAAAATGTTCTGGAAAGAGGTGAAGAAAGTAAGACAGGGTGGAAGTGAGGTTAGCAGGGGAGTGAACGATAAAAATGGTAGATTACTATTGGAGAAGGAAGATAAAGTGAGCAGATGGAGAGAACGCTTTAAGGAATTGTTGAACATACAGGATGGAAGTAACGCTGGGGAATGGCTGGGAGAAGGAGGGAGGTGAGAAGACAGGAAGAAATCAGTAGGATAGAAGTTGTGGAAGCAATGAAGAAAGTTAAATCAGGGAAAGCCCCAGGAATTGATGGAGTGTGTGGTGAAATCCTGAAGCATGGGGGAGAGATAGTAGTAGAATGGATGTGGAAGATGTGCAGATTGGCCTGGGAGGAAGGTAGAGTCCCGGAGGATTAGAAGTCAGGTATAATTATTCCCTTGTACAAAGGAAAAAGGGAAAAAGAAGTGTGTGGTAATCATAGGGGCATTTGTCTTCTTAGTATAATAGGAAAAGTGTATGGTAGGATACTTATTGACAGAGTTAGAGAAAGAACAGAGGAATTAGTTGGAGAAGAACAGGGAGGCTTTAGGAAGGGAAGAAGTTGTGTAGATCAGATATTCATTCTTAGATCTTTAGTGGAAAAGTTTCTAGAGAAGGGAAAGAAGTTGTATGTGGCTTCCATGGATTTGGAGAAAGCATATGACAGGGTGGATAGACAAGGATTATGGAAAGTCTTAAGAATATATGGAGTAGATAGGAAGTTATTGAATGCTGTGAAGAGTATGTATGATGGTGCTAAGGCTGCAGTGCGTGTGGATGGTGAACTAAGTGAAATTTTCTTCTTTGGAGGTTGGGTTGAAACAGGGATGTGTCATGTCTCCATGGTTGTTCAATCTGTTCATGGATGGGGTAATAAAAGAGGTACAAGGTAGGGTAGTGGATGTTGGAGTGGCCCTGGTGAGAGAGAATAGTGTTTGGAAATTCCCTGTACTGTTGTTTGCAGATGATACTATGTTGTTGAGTGAAGACGAAGGGGAGCTGCAAGGCTTGGTGGATGAGTTTGAGAGAGTGTGTAAGAAACGGAATCTAAAGGTGAATGTAGGGAAGAGTAAAGTGATGGTCTTTGAGAGAGGTGAAGTCAGTGAATGTACAGCGAGGTTGAATGGTGAGGAAATGGAAAATGTGAGTACGTTTAAGTACTTGGGTAGTGTGATGAGTAAGGAGAGAGGTTTGGAGGGTGAAGTGCTTGAAAGGGTACAGCAGGGAAGAAAGGTTGCTGGTTCTTTGAAAGCAGTGATAAGAAACAGGGAAGTGAGCATGGAAGTGAAAAAGTTACTACATGACCGTATTGTGATACCAACTCTAACGTTTGGAAGTGAAGCTTGGACGTTGTTGGAAGGACACAAGTCAAGAGTGAGAGCAGTGGAAAACGGTTATTTAAGAGAAGCCTGTGGAGTCACATGGAGAGACAGGCTGACGAATAACGATATAAAGGAGCGTTGTAGTGTGGATGTGGATGGGATAGGAAGCGTTATGAGAAACACACTGAAGTGGTTAGGCCATGTGGAGAGGATGGAGGGTGAAAGACTGACGAAGAGAGTGTATGCGAGTGAGGTGGAGGGGGGAAGAGGGAGGGGGAGGCCAAGGATGAGATGGAGGGATAGGGTGGAGAGGTATATGAGAGAGGGGGGGGTGTGAGTTGGGAGCAGGGCAGTGAAATGGCGGGGGACAGGGCGACTTGGAGACGATTTGTTTGTGGCCACCCCAAACGGGATTGAGGCGTCTGACAATAGACAGATAGATAGTAATTAATAAATTTACAGTTATCTTTGAGCTCAGTTAAATGTAACAATCTTGTTTGATTTCTCCACATTGAGCTTACTTTAGTTTGCTACCCCCAGTTAGCACAAACTTCTTAAATTAATCATGACTGGTAGTTAAGCCAGTTCTTTCATATCAATTTTTTAATCCGTTGTGCCAGCCAGGAGTTTGCACCAGCAAGAACCTATGTCTTTATTATTATTATTAATGATTGTCAGGGGGTAAGGACACTTTCTCGGAGGCCAAAACAGTACTAATAATACAGCACTTGTGAGTGATTAGTCTCCGCTGTGTACTATTGAGAGAGTTTATAAAATTCTTATCTTTAGAGAATCGGTGAAGTAAGCCAGAATAAAGTAAAACCTACTTTATCCATAAGTCGAAAGCCCTTGTGTCAGTGGCGATCCACAGATATATATATATATATATATATATATATATATATATATATATATATATATATATATATATATTAGCCATTTAATACCCATTACATTTGTTATTTATTAATAATCCATGAAACTCCCCTTGATAGTTAGTTCACTATTATTAGCTACTGTCATATACTTAGGCTATGGCCCATATACTTACCGAAGACAGGTGTGCCCACGAGTTCAGGAACAGACGAATAGTCATGGGGCACATGTTTTCTTACATGTGCCATCAACATGGTAAAGGCTAGCCACACAAACATCTCCTCCACCTCTACAGGTATCCAGTCCCAAATGTGCTTGCTTTTGTTGGCAGCCATGTCCAGCCACTGCACACACATGGCCTGGTGGAAATTATTTCCTCCACCAGGTATTGCATGATAGCAGCAGTGAAAATAACACTGAATATACTGCTAATAATCCAGGCCCTGGGTGGAAGCTCATCCTCCTGCACACCTGCTCCCTCCTCGTTGAACACCAGTATAGACAGCTCAAAGCCAACTTCATCTTCCCACACAAAGATATCGACTCTACTCGCACGTGGTAGAGCCTGCCGTCTGCCATGTGCAGGACGTTTTTTTCTGCGCCCATGCACGCCCACAGGCAGGGGGTGAGAGGGAAGGAGAGGGAGAGGTGTGGGAAGTGGGGGAGTAAGCGGAAGATGACTCCCCTGACATGGGACTTACTTGAGGAGACACTTGGTGCTGAGTATCACCAAGTGGGGTCCGTGTGGGAAATACCACCCCCAAAGGGCCCGGTTGTGGTGATTCAGCCCTTGAGATGCTAGGCTGAGGTGTAGGTGAGTGTTGTAGGGCAAGACGTCGGCGAGCATGTGGGAGAGATGGCTCATCAGCGTTTATTTCATTGATGACCGCCAGCTCCATGCTCACCTACCTGGTGTACTGGGTCATCTATCCCCTCCTCCTCAGTGAATTCGTGACTGTTGAAGGCCCTTCCCTCCTCCTGCAGAAGTCTGAGAGCCTTCTCTGGCGTCTGAGAGCGGCTAGGGGTCGGAGGGCGTGAGAGATAGCTCCTCCTCTCCTCTGAGGACATGCTCTCACTAAGTATCCGTGAGGACATGGTATGGTCCATGGCACGACCAATGGCACTATCACTTAGCCCTTTCCCTGGCATTAAGGGCAGAACTTTCACTCAAAATACTCAAGAACAATAAAGAAGCACACAAAAGCTAAAAAGGTGGTCAGCCCACCAACTGTTACTCTCCTACTCTCCTGTTTTTCACAGTTTTCTTCCCTCCTTCCCTCCTAATTTCCTCCCTCTTTCGGGAAAAAAAAAAAAAAAAAAGGTCAATGAGGCAATCAGCCCTTCATGCGGTGCTATGGAATCGGACAATGACGAAGAAGACATGGCTCCTCACTCTACCAGTGCCGTGCAGACTGAATCGCGCATCCACTGGTACGGGGGGGGGGGGTCCTACCTACCCGGTGGGTATCATAGAAAATGGTCACGAGTTCAAAGGGTGGTGGGAAGGTGAGTATGGTATATGCCGTCAGCCAGCGGCGCTCCACGCCCTGAATCGTGATGGCTATACATGTAAGCCGGCGGTTAGGGGTTAACCAACACTGCTGTGCATTTTAACAGAACAAAAAACGAAAATAACTATATACAATGGCAGGCGAGCTCCCAACTTTGACCTGAACCTTGTAAAATTCAAAGAAAAATTAATCAGAAGGAAAGCATTACCTTGTGCGTAGTAGGTGAAAATGAAAGAAAACTGACACTTACAAATCTAACCAACAACTTGTACATGAACAGTTGCCCTCAGACAGATAAATTTATCAGGCTCTTCATGGCAGAACTTAACCTTAATTGCAAGTCGATTTGCTAAGAAAACATAAACACTTCTGGATCGTTCAAGATTTTGAAATATCGGCGTTTGTTATGGCAGAATTTAAACTTAATTGAAGGTCGATTTGCTAAGAAAACATAAAGACTTCTGGATCGTTCAAGATTTTGAACTTGAGCATTTTGAAATATCAGCATTTGAAATCCAGTATCATTGCTGATTTCACTCAACAAAGACTACATTGTGCGACAATAATTTGTAGTACTGGGTGCAGAAATCTGTGCATCCTCATAATGATTCCGCAGCTGAGGCTCAAACCTCAGATTTCAAACTCTTCCTCCAACTCATGGTCCACGAACTCGCGGCTTACGATTGTAAATTGACTCAGAGTGTGCATGCAAATCATTAATTTCTGCCAGTTCAGGAAAGGTGGCTCCCTACCCTTCAAATTTCTTCTCAATCTCATCAGTTGGTACAAAAGAAGATGCTGAAAGTGTCTTGTCCAAGATGACAAACATGTATTCGGTCTCAAATGTGGCTCAAATGTGGCTTTAAAACTCGACCCATTTACTTTTATCATTACAGGTAAGTTTAAATTTAAAAAGACATGAGCTTGAGAAAAGTCAGTTTTGAATAACATTATTGCAGTTATCTCATATTCAAGCAACACTGTCGCAGGGCTTAGACCTTGAATCAAGTTACCCGATATCGGACGGGCATGCGCACCTATGACAGTCGTCGACTATCGATTGTGTCGGATTTTGATGCAGAGTTCCCATAAGGCTTAAGAAATAAAGAAGATGCGTTCTAATCCCCAATCAGATCTCACAAATATGTAATCTGCTAACAAGAGACATAAAATTGATGAACGAGGACATAGCTAGTCCTGTGTACGCAGGGATATGTATATCCATTATTAAACCTCACATTACAGGCACCTACTTTATCCATCTCTCTTCTCTCCCCCTCTCTATTTTTCTCCCATTTTTCTTTTCACATTTCCTAATCACCTTCCTCTTCCTGTTACTTCTCTCCCTCTCTCATTTATTTTCAAATCACATCCAAAGATTATAAAAGAAAACAAAGAAAAAAAAAATTGAAAAGAGGAAGTATGCACAGAATTTGCGTCCCTCATCCCCTTGTTCTTTCCAGAGACAATGTTTACACAAGCCCTTAAGGGCGATTTTGATCTTACGGCCGTCATAAGGGTTACGTAGTTTTGCTCTCTCTCTCTCTCTCTCTCTCTCTCTCTCTCTCTCTCTCTCTCTCTCTCTCTCTCTCTCTCTCTCTCTCTTAATCCAGCACTCGAGGCGCAAGTGGAATGAAATTTTTTCATTAATATGCGCCGACGCGATTTTTCTCAGATTAAGGTTGATGATGCTGTAAAGGGAATCTTTGCATGCCTATCCCATGTATAAAGAAAATTAATATTTTTTTCTTTATGCTGTGTTGTAAAACAGAAACTGAACGGCATGTATTTCAAATTGCCGCGGTCAGATCGTTGGAAAAGTGAAGCAAGCGAGGTTTTCCGGTTATGTCTCCTATTCTAACTCGTATGTCGTTGAATCGAGAGTTTTCGGTTCATCGATTATCTGGTACGCCTGTATTTTAATCAAACAAGCGTACATTTCAGCATTTTCTGGGGGGGAGCAAAAGAATATAAACACACGGAGGATACGAATTCCGCATCTTGGCATGTATGGTGTAAAGCTGAAAGAAAATAAATGGAGTACTGTCAAAACTCCCATCCCCCAATACACTTCACTCCGAAGACATTTAAGTAATTCATGTCTTCTAAGGACCAAATTCTCATTGGATCATCAACTTCTGAATCACAGAAAACAATATCTACATAGCCATGTGGAATTTTAAAGTTCCATGAATGTGGACGAGGATTAATACTTTCAATCTGTTAATGTTTTCGTCTGATACATCGCTCACTACATGACGGAAAACTGGCTAAGAGATCAGTACTTTCTGTTGCCATACTTTATGCTTGTGGTTGCCAAGGCTGTTACTGTTTTATCTTTAATTGTTGCAGTAGCTTATCTGCTTCCAGCTGAATCGAATGTCAAGAATGGCTGAGAGAAGAGGGTTCTCTCACAATAAGTAGGTTAGCTAATATACGTTAGTTAATATCACTGACGATCTACTTTTAAAAAATTTTGGTACCTCCTGCCCTTCCAGTGTTTTTTTGCCATCATCCATCCAAGTCTTACTGGTTCTGGAAGCATACTCAGACCCTTGACAGAACAGCATATCTCCACCAGTTACTGATTTTGAAAAGTGCAAGCTAGGAAGAATCTGACAGAACTTCAATAAAGAAGCAGAGAAAATAATATATAATAAAAAAATCGTGCAACAAACTTCATCTACATAAACTCTCTAGCCTCTCATACAACTAAGTGCTTCCTCATATAGGGACTGTCTCTCACTTACTGAAGAAGGAAATAGCACATATGAGATGGGCTAGTGGCTGTGGTGTGATCACAGGTTTCATAGTCAATCAGTCATTGGTCAGTATCATGCTGATGCGCGAAGTAAAAAAGAGCAACATCAGTACGTACACACACACACACACACACACACACACACACACACACACACACACACACACACACACACACAGGGATATGAGAACCTGTCATAAGAGCTCTTTACTAGTCATCAAAAAGAATATATAAATAAGAAGTACGGTGAAAAAGGGGAAATACTTTACTGCCTTGCTGAAGGCAGAGCAATGAGAGGAGAAATTAAATCTGGATATGAAAAAAGAAAGGAAAAACACAACACAGATAGCTCGGTAAAAATGTATATCCGACAGAGGTGGAAAGGATAAAGATGGTGACACAGTCCGTGATTTATGACTCTGGGTATAATGAGGTTATACATAATGTAAATACTGTGGACAAATCTGTGAGTCATTTACCAACCTGCAATCGCTAGTCGCTATTCTGAACCCACTTTGAGATGGCGCTAATCTGTACCAACCATGAGTTGCTGATCTTAGCCGCGACCTATCTTGGCTGACCCCATGCTTAATCGGCTGTGACCCATTCCAAAAGATCTACTATCGGAGGTGATAAAGATCAACCAGTGTAGAATCACAAGGTGGGAAAATGAGGAGGAACCAAATCGAAGTGATGAGGACCGCCCCCATAGAATGCAGTAGCCAGCCCTAGCCGAATTACCTGGCATGACTGCCCCTTTTAGGAGATTATTGGAAAAAAGTTATTGTCTTTCTATCAATTAGGTCAGTGGGGAAGAAGAGGATTGGCTAGCTGGGTATATCAGGAGTAGATAGAGGAGGAATACGTACTCTCTCTCAAATTCAATCTCTTCCAAATCACTCTCCTTGGTTTAAGTTACCTAGTGACATAGAGAAATATTCAGCGACGTCGAACCATAATTTGAGCATTTGCTGTTACATTAACTTGTATGTATTATTACTGTTCCCATTTAGCGTTTACTCTATTAGAGGAAGTGTCTGACTGATCCTGTTTGAGTAAGATTTTACTGTAGGTGATTCTTGTTAGGTCCCATTGTGCACCTACTTAAAATAGAATGGAGCCCAATTCTGTGATGTGTTGCGTAAAGATCTTGTAAGTAAAGCAAGACTATTTGTTCAAGCTGTCATTGGCTTTGATCTGAACCCTCAGAGACAGAGCTTTCCCTGTATGGTCAGTAACAGAATTAAAATGGCGACTTCGCCAGGATTGCCTAGTGATTTTGCTCTGAAACTAATCAGTTAATTAACAATCATTGTGCTTATGAGTTTTGATGTAAAAGCATAGTTTGTAAACTGAGTCTAACAATCTGAGGTGGGAAATCCTACTAAATCTGAGCTAAGATGGCTGCTTCATTCTTAAAAGTGAAAATTATCACGAATATTAATAAACCTAATCTAATTAGCCTGGTTCAGAAAACATTGTCAATGGTGAGTGAAGATGTTGAAACTGGTTTTTCCACACCTGGCCATGAGCTTAGGGAATAAGCGCCATCATTTCAAAGTGATAATAATGATAAGAATCCTAAGCGTTTAGAAGAAGAGCCATTGTTCACAATGATGATATTGCTCTTAATGTATATGTCATTACATAAAATATTAGTAGCAATTTACAGCTTGAGTTAACCATAATTCAGAAGAAACATCTTAAGAGACAAGATTAAATCAAACAACAGGAAGCTAAATGGGACAACGGAACTAGATCATGAATACAGAAATACTGACTGTGGCAACTTGTCGGTTCACCTAGCGCTCGTAGTTCCTCTCCTAAAGAATCTTTTGAATTTGCCAAGAATATAAAACAAGTTCCTCCCCATAGGAAACAAGACGCCATTATATACTTACAAATGTATGAGAAGGTGGCAGGTCATCTTTCCCAGCCTAGAACTCTTGGTCAGTATTACTGCAGAGCATAGTTAAGGATATGGCTCATAGCCCTATATTGCTTTATCAATTGATCAGTGTGCTGATTACGAGTTGGTAAAAGATGCAGTTCTTAAGGCTGCGAAATTGTACCAAAAGCCTACAGAATAGTTCAGAACCACTTACAAAGGAAAAAAATTAGGTTCATGTGGAATATGCTAGAGTACTTCAAGATTAATATGATCTGTGGTTGCATTTTGAGAAAAATAACAAGGATTTCACTAAGCCAGCATTTCTTAACCTTTTTCGACCTCAGCACCCCCTGCAGTAAGGCCACACAGGCCAGCACCCCCTTACATCTGGTTACTGGGACTACAGTTGCTACACTGCTACAGTTACTACACTACTACAAGGATAAAGTAAAGTGAAGTACTCCTTGACACTTTATTTTATACATTCTCCAAAAATAAAATATCAACGATGCCAATACCAAGCAAAACCAATAAATGTTGGATTTTCCAGCACCCCTTAAAATTGACTTCAGCACCCTCTGGGGTGCTAGCTCCCCAGGTTAAGAAACCCTGCACTAAGCCGAGAGAATGTACTGTCTTGAAGAACTTCACTAGGAATTATTCTAAAGATTCCACTAACCTAGTAGAGAGAGGGGTGTATAACTTGGCTGAGGCAGCTGTTGTGGGAGATTATCATAGCATTATCCACAAATATGGCTCTAAGCTTCATTCATTCTGCAGATATGGGAAAGTGGGCCAATTAGACTTTGTAAACCCCTCTTCTTGCAAATCAATTAAGATGAAATTAGATGGCACTAGTGGAAAAACTGTAACCCCAGAGCATGTTAGTTCCACGAAAGAGAGTGGGGGCATTGTTGCCAAAGGACCAGTAAGAAATTTCATATTTTGTTAGTTTTTTAACTGAAAGCTCATGTAGAGGAAAAGTGATGGCATAAGATGAGGAGAATTCAAAACATTAAATCTATTGCTCTGATAAATACTTGGGGAATTGCAGATATTGAAAGTGAGCAGCCACAAATAGATAGGATGAATGGTTGTCACACGCGTCTTGATCAGGTGTCTAGTGACTTTAAGGTCAGAGCGGAACAGTCACTTGTTGACAGAGAGATCCATGTAGAGCTGTCACAGGACACTAGTGAGACTGGGATAGTGCAGATCAGAAATTAATGGTGGTAATAAGACTCCATCACAGCAGCCTTCCTCAAACCGTACACACAGTGACTCCCCCACCCTGTTTATTAGATTAATTTCTAAAGATTAGTGCCAATTGACGGTGTAAATACTAGGAAGTTACAATACTCCGAGACACACGTGCTGGCTGTGTGTCTGTTCTCCTGGTTGAAATGAAGTTCCATTCAGAACTGGTTACAGGTCCAGTCCGGGTGGGCATCGTGAACCAATTACTTGTGAAAGGTATTACTTTCTTTTTCGATAATGACCTGGTAGGAGAACAAGTGAGTGCAGTTTCCATTGTCAAAAAGTCTCATAAGTCAGGTGAGAACATAAGAACTCGGGGCAAAATGCCCTACGCCGTTTCCTGTCTGTGCTGAAACCACAGCCACAACGTCAAAATCCCGTCATGATAGTGATAATGTTAATACTAAAGACTTATTAGATCTTACTTCTCTTGCTAATATTTTCTTTGCCCAGTTGACTGATTATGAGGTTGAGATTAAGGGCTCCCCACAGAGCAATGCAAATCTAAGATTGGTTGAGGTGCTGAAATCTGATACAGAAATTGCAACGTTTATTGGGTCCGCAGTTAGTGAGGAATAATGCGAGTTGTCTGAGCATTACTACTTAAGAGAAAATGGTGTGTTGTTGCGTTGATGGAGACCCTTGACACTGCTCATGGTGATGAGTAGGAGAATGTGCATCGAGTAGTTATTCCGAAAGTATGGAGAAAAGAGATTATAGCAATATTCACGATTCTTCTTTGGCAGCACACTACTAGTGATGAAGGCTCTGTCCTGCATCTTGCAACTTTTCTGCTGGACTGGAATTCGCGGGGACATTTCGCATTATTGTAGGTCATCCCACTCCTGCCTGCTGATCGGAAGAATAACAAGCCTACTCCTGTAGCGCCATTTTGGTTCATCTTCCTGTCTTTGATGTCCCATTCACTAGAGTCCTTGTTGATACTGTAGGCCCTCTGCCAAAGACATCATCAGGCCATCAGTATATTCTAACTGTATTTGACATGGCCACTATTTTTTTTTTTATGCGAGGAAGAAGGAACCAAAGGCCATAAGCCCGCAATAACAGTTCCCTCCAAGAGAAAAACAAAATACCAGAGAGAGCCAAATTTCAGGTATCCTGAAACCATCTCCTAGAGAAATATATCTCCTAAAGCAATGGTAAAGGAGATTATTATTTCTTTTTTATTATTTTTTTTTTCAAAAGAGGTGCAGTCAGAGGACGGGAGCAATTTAATGTTAAAATTATTCAGACAAACCCTCAAGGAGTTAGAGATCTCCCAGATCACCTCCTCAGCCTACCTTCCTCAAAGTCAGGAAGCACAGGAGGGATATCATATCACCCTCAAACAATTGTTAAAAAAGAAAAAAAAAAACATTGTATTGTTCATGAAATGAAAAGGGGTAAGGTCTTCCCTTCCTATTATTTGCAACCAGAGAGATGTCAAATGAGTCCTGAGGCTACTCCCCATTTGAAATCATTTTTGGCCACGATGTGAGAGGTTATTAAGTTGCTCAAGGAGCTATGTGTCAGTGATGATGATCATGTCAGTCTGTTGACCTATGTCTCAGATTTCAAAGATAGACTACCCAAGACTTTAGAAGTAGCTGAGGCAAATTTGGAGTCCTTTCAAAGGAAGACGAATAGTTGGTAAGATAAAAGCAAGAAAGCTAGAAGTACAGTGTTTCACCCAGTAGAAAAAGTGCTAACATTACTCCCTTTTGATGAAGAACCATTACAAGTAAGTTTCTCAGGATGTGTCCGACTCCTGGAATAGGATTCACAGCCCGTTACCAAGGCCCAGAAGTCCTCCTACATCCATACACCTGCACATGTCATCACTTTGGCGCTACCCCCCACCGTCCATATTGGATACATGCTAGGGCTGTCTCATACAGGACTGGTGCAGTGGTATTAGAGGAGGAATTTTTACATGTTGGTGGGTCGTCTGGTAGATCAGTAAAGTCTGCTTTAAAGAAATCCAGATCCTTAAACTTATCCCTGCCACAGCGGGGATTCGACCCTGACTCCATTATGTAGTAGAGAGGAGGGTAGGCAATGTTAATTATGTAATCTGGACCCCAGACTAGAGGAAGGCACAAAGACTGCCATGTCAGTATGCTGAAGGACTATCACAAGCTTGGGGACAGGGGACTCCAAGTGCTGCATGTGTGGTGTGGCCATGAGGACGGTGGATGAGCAGGGCTGCCCCTTTTCACTGAGTCATACTGGCGGCTGGACAGAGAACTAGGAGGTGTGGACAGAGTTCAATGATAAACTCTCTCACTTAACAGATGAATGATGTTCTGACCTGACAGCCCCTCTAGGGAAGTATTCTAATGTTTTCCAAAACACCACTGGGTTGACAGATGCAACACATCACGATGTAGATGCAGGAAAAGCATGTCCTGTGAAGCAAGCCCCCTGCCAAGTGAGTCCACAAAAACAGCCCATTCTTCAGCAAGAGCTGCCCTACATTTTGCAACAGAGGTTGGTCGAACTGTGCCAAAGTGAGTGGTGCTCGCCAGTCACCTTAGTACCAAAACGCGGTGGGTCCTACTGTTTGTGAATATATTATCGAAAGGTCAGTTCTCTCACTAAATCTGACACCTGCCCACTTTCTAGATTACAGTAGATGACTGTTTCGACAATATAAGCAGTGAAAAATTCATTGCCATAACTGATTTACTGAAGGGATTATCGCAAGCATCTCTTGTGGAAGGGACTGATATATTTCTTATTTTGTGGGTTGTGGTCGTACTTACAAATGCAGTCATGCCAAACGGTATGGAAAATGCTCCAGCCACATTTCAGAGGCCAGTGAAGAAACTTGCTAGTGATATCAAGGGATGTGTTTCGTATATTGATGATTTGGTTATAATTATGCAACAACTCCTGAGAGGAACACTTAACCCTTAACACTCAGGGGTATAGTGCACTGGGTCCTTCTCGTATGCAGAAACATTTTCAAGAGTTGCATGTTTCCAACTCATCATAACTTAGTAAATACGAAATCTAGAACATTCAGTTCCAGACCAGAACACCCACCTGTCCTTCCTTCACTGCGAGTGTTCCCAGGTCTCTGGGTGAAAGCATTTTGGAGGTAGAAGGTGATGGATGGAGGTAACTTTGGGGGTTGCTGCGGGTTGTTTCGGATCCAGAACCATCGCTTGCCACCAGTGTTATGCGGGGTGTTTTTAGTTCGACTTCTCGTCCTAAAAACGCCCGCGACTGAGCGGGGTCCTCTTTCCGGACCGGAAGTAAAGCACCCACAAAGGAACAGGGCATAAAAACGCAGCAGTATACCTTAACACATCTGTTGTATTAGTTCAACACACCTTACAATATAAGAACAGTGAGACACTGGATATGGAATAGACAGGAAGACAGAGATGGTGTCCCAACACAAAATGCACACAAATACACAAAGATGTCAAGGGCAGAATACACTGGTCTTAACAGTTAATTGAACAAGGCATCAGTATGATAGTGCATAATTGTCATTTAATGTTCTGGACAGGATATACTATATATGGGTGGAATACAGGGTCAGGTTGGCTAATATTTCTATACGCTTGTTATGGCGCGAGTAGCGGCACCAGGAATTGTCACTTAGCCGCGGCGAGACAACTTCACTAGTTTTCTTCTTTGCGCCACTATATAGTATTCATACAAAGTTTCTTTATGTCCAGTTATCTTATGTGTGTTCACTGACCCTTATTTTCTGCCTTAGCGTTCACTGATATAGTGTATCACTTTATGTCACATCTCTCACTGTTTCACTGTCCTTTCTTTGCCTGTCTCTGGGGTCTGCACTTATACGCAACGAGCGAGATGCGTTGAGGTTGCCACTATGCCCCTAGTTCCTGGCTAACAGAGGTGGTGCCCGGGTGTGGGAGGGGGCCGGACTGGGGATCCCCTCCTGTAGGAGGCAGTGAACCGCCCGCAGGGGCATTGTCGCCGAGGCCTGCTTTGACAAAGAGGTGCAGGTAGGTCCTCCCATTTGGGGGCCTCGACCTGATGGGTGGCCCTCATGCTGGGGCCTTGTCGGTGGGGTGCAGGGGTGGCCTCTTGTCTGGGGGCCTTGACCTGGTAGGCGGGCCTCGGGGCTGGGGCCAAACAACTCCAGGAGCCAGGCCTGCCGCCTCTTACTCCTGGCAGAGGGCCGTGTGGGAGTGGGGCCCAGGCGGCCCTGCTCTGGGGCCTGCTGACTGGCCCTGGGAGTCTGGGTGCTGCGGTTGACTACAGGGCGAGGCACCATCAGGAGTGAGCAGCGGCACCTCTTCTGCCGGGCGTCCGTCACGGGCCAGTGTCATCCAGTGGTCGGCTGCAGGACTGAGACAGGACCACGCCACCACTCCGGGAATGGCAGCACCTCCGGGGAACCATACCTGGAGGGAGAGAGAGAAGGGCGTCCCACGCAGCCGAGAGGTAGTGGGGCGGCTGCGCAAGGGACCTTCCCCTCCGGGAAAGCCCTAGGAACCACGGATGAAGGGCGTATGATGGCCACTCCTTCCCCCACACGTACGATGGCCATTGTGGCGGTTCCGCAGTTCCTAAGGACAGCACCTGAAGGGCGTATGATGGCCACTCCTTCCCCCACATGTATGATGGCCATTGTGGCGGTGCTGCTCCCGAAGGAGGAAGAGGCAGATAAGGGGCGTACGATGGCTGCTCCCTCCCCGGTACGTACGATGGCTGTTACCGTGGCTCTGCCTGCCTGACGGGAAGTAACTGAAGGGCGTACAATGGCCGCGCCTTCCCCGGAACGTATGATGGCCGTTACCGCGGTGTTACTCCTGTAGGAGGAGGAGGAGGAAGTGGATGAGGGGCATACGATGGCTGCTCCCTCCCCGACACGTATGATGGCCGTGTTCATGGTTCCAATTCTCCTTCCTTTGCCAGTCAGAGTGCGCTTAATAGCTGATGCTCCGAGGCCATCTCCAGATGGGTCTGTAACTGAAGGGCGTACGATGGCTGCTCCTTCCCCCACACGTACGATGGCCATTGTGGCGGTGTTACAGGGGAAACAAATGAGGGGCATACGATGGCTGCTCCCTCCCCGATATGTATGATGGCCGTTACCGCAGTGTTGTTTGGGACTGTTTCTGGAGCAGTCCCACCCCGAACCTGGTGAAGGCTGACCCGCTCGCAGGGTCGTCTCTTTTTCCTGCGTGGTTGTTGTTGGGTCGGTTCCGTGGAAGAGAGACTCAAAAGGTGGGGGCACCCCGGCGCCCATCTTGCTCTGGTCAGTCTCACCTTGCCCTGGCTTGCCGTGGTGTCCTCCTGGGATGGTGGTGGGGCTGCGAGTCGTTAGTGGGGTGGGGGGTGGCGGCGTGGTTGGTCCGGCGGTGGCGGAGGTGTGTATTTTACAATCTTCCGTGGTTGAGAAGTCACGGCCCTGTGACTGGAGGTGGTATGTGCTGGTGGTGGACGTCTGGTGGGCCGGTTTGATGCGTTGGAGGAGGGTGGTCCAGTGGTAGGTTGTGGTGTTTGGCTCCTGGTGGGGGTTGAGTGTGAGCCGGAGCGACGAAGGTTGCGTGGTGTGGTGTAGGATACGGAGTAACTGTTGGGTTCCCCGTAGTCTGATGGGTGGGGAGTCATGGGGGTGCCATAGTACCCGGTTGATTCTCATCTCTGGTGGTGGTGCTTGGTGCAGAGGTAGGGGCTGTATGCCGGCAAGAGATGAGGGCTTGGGGTTTTTATGTGGGAGGATTTGGTAGGAGGAGCGTTGTCCTTTGGGGAATTGGGAATTGGGAACTTTCCATCTTGCTTGATGGAGGGGGAGAGTGATGGGGGTGGTGTTGGGGGTATGGGTGGTATGTGGTGGGGAATGTTGGGTACTAGGGGGGGTAGGGGTTGGTGTAGGGGTGTATCTAGATGGTGGGCATGAGAGGCGTCCTGATCTGGTGGTAGTGGTGGTGAGGGTGGGTGTTGGTGGTGAAGGTGGGGAGGCACGTGGTTGTGTGGGTATTCTAGTATGGTTTGGGGCGGTTGGGGGTGACGGTATGGGGTGCCATGTGTAGTGAGAATGGTTGGTGGGTAAGGGGTGGCCTGGAGTGGATGCAGGGATGGTACAGGTGGCAGGTGGAGTGTGTGCACTTGGTGGGTCAAGAGGTGGAGTGGTGGGTGGAGTGGTGCATGGAGGGGTGTGGGAGGGGTGTGGGGGTGGTTATGGTGGTGCGGCGGTGTTTGGTGTGGTGTGTGTCTGTTGATGGAGGGTGGGGTGGGTGGTGGGCGCCACAGGTGGTGGGTGAGAGTGGTGTGGTGGAGACGGTGGGGTGGGTGTAGGAGAGTCATGAATAGTTGGAGGTGGTGAGGGGTCAGGATCGGAGAGAGTTGGTGGCAGGTCGAGTGTGGACGTAGGGGGTGGGGGTGTGACGGTGGGTGAGGTGGAGGGGGGGTGAGAAGGAGTAGGTGTATGAATTGGGAGGGTGAGTCTCAGAAGACGCTGAGGTGGGTGGCGCGCGGCAGGAGGTGTGCTGTGCACGGTTGAGTGTGGGTTCATTGTTGGTGGGTCAGAAGGGAAGCACGTGTCTGTTGCGGTATGTGCGTGTCTGTCCCTGGTGATCGATAGTGACCTGGTAGGGATTAGGGACTTTGATGATAGTGAAGGGACCGTCGAATAGGGGAGAAGTTTTGATTGGGGTTGGCAGACATGCCACGACGACGGAATCTCCTGGTTTGTAGGGGTTGGGGGGGATTGTGTCAGGTTGCAGGTCCTGTTGTGCTTGGAGGTGGTGGAGATGTCTTTTGAGGTGGTGTAGGGGGTCGGTGGTGGAGGGTAGGGTGGGGGGTTGGAGGTGTTGACGGAGGGGTAGGAGGAGCGGAGCTTCCCAAACACCTGCTCATGGGGGGTTATGCCGTCATCTCTGGGGCATGTGTTTAGGCCCCACTGCACAATTTTCACGTGGGCCGGACAATCGTCGTTGCCCGTTTGCACAATTCTGGTTCTCATCTGGTTTAGGAGGGATCTCTGACTTCTTTTGCAGACACTATTTCCCTGTGGCCAGTATGGAGAGGAGTGGGAAATATGATAACCAAAGATTGTTGTGAGTTCCTCCCAGATCTTGCCCGTGAATTCTGGGGTGTTATCTGAATGTAGGGCTTGAGGAATCCCGAAGTAGGGAAAGACATGGCGGACTAAGGCATCTGCGACTGTGACAGCGTTGTGGTCTTTAGCAGGGTAGGCGATGATGAATTTTGAATACACATCAACGAAGGTGATGATATATCTGTATCCCGCTTTAGGTGTGAGAGGGCCGACGACATCAATCGAGAGTAGCTGCCATGGTTTTTGAGCAGTTTCCCCAATTGTCCAGGTGTGCGTGTGATATCCTTCCCTAAGGAACAGGCTCGGCACGCTTGAATGATGTTTTTGGCGATGGTGGAGGGGTTTGGTGTCCAATAAATGTCATTGAAGACTTGTAGGAGCTTTTTTGTGCCGAGGTGGATACCATTGTCGGCGTGGAAGTGTAGCATGGCATCGTGTGCAGTGCCAGGGTCGAGGACGATGTGGCTGTCTGGGTTGAAAAGTTGATTGCCATGCTGGTGTAGTTTGGCAAAGGTGCGTGGTGGAATCCAGGTGGGGCATTGCTTGTTCTGCCACATTTGAATTAGGTCCGGTTTGGGGCAAATAGCGTTGATGGGGAGGCGGGAAAGGGCATCGGCATTGGTGTGTAATTTTCCTGGCCGGTAGGATATTTTGAAAT
This sequence comes from Coenobita brevimanus, assembly GCF_032717465.1. Taxonomy (NCBI): domain Eukaryota; kingdom Metazoa; phylum Arthropoda; class Malacostraca; order Decapoda; family Coenobitidae; genus Coenobita; species Coenobita brevimanus. The sequence continues at coordinate 19,717,792 of NC_137013.1, read as the reverse complement.
CGAATTCCTCTAGAGCCTCTCGCCATCGAATGAGTTGGCCGTTGGTGGTGTTAGATTGACGTGGCCATTGAAGTGATTGATAATCAGTAATGATGACTATGTGGGTGCCAGAGATGTACAAACGGAAATAGTCCTGTGCCCAGACGATGCCAATGTACTCGCCCTTGGTGGCAGTGTAATTCCGTTCTGTTTGATTGAGGGTGCGGTTGGCGCAGGCGATGATGTGCTCTCACCCATCCTGCACCTGAGCAAGTACAGACCCTATGGCAATGAGCGAGACGTCGGTGTAAAGGCGGAAGGGGAGGTTGTAGTGTGGGAAGGCTACAATGGGGGCTGAAATGAGTTTTGACTTGAGGGTGGTAAATACTGTTCTTCTTGCATCTGTCCACACGAACGGTTTGCCCTTCTTTGTGAGGTCGTGTAGTGGTTTAGCAATGTCCTCAAAGCCTTTGACGAAACATCGGTAGTATGAGGTTAGGCCTAGGAAGGCTCGTGTTTCGTCGACGTCCTTATGTAGAGGGAGGTTGGCTATGGTGCTGAGTTTGTCTGGATCAGGAGAGATGCCCTTGGCTCCGATCACGTGTCCTAGGAAGGAGACGGATCTTTCAACTAGGACGCATTTGGAGGGTTTCAGTTTAAGTCCGGCCTGGTGTATACATATGAAGACTTGTTTGAGGCGGTGGAGGTGATCGGCCCAGGTACGGCTGAATACTATTACGTCATCGAGATACGCCAGGCAGATCTCCCAGGTAAGACCGCTCAGGATTGATTCCATTAGTCGGGAGAATGTAGCTGGGGCATTGCAGAGTCCGAATGGGAGGATGTTGAACTCGTAGTGTTTGCCGTTTGAGGTTGAGAAGGCCGATTTTTATTTGTCATGTGGGTGGACGGGGACTTCCCAGTAACCTGACTGCAGGTCGAGGGTGGAAAACCATGATGAGCTGTGTAGTGAGTCGAGGGAATCATCGATTCTGGGTAGTGGCGTGGCGTCCATCGTGGTAACGTCATTGAGTTTGTGGTAATCCACACAGAACCGCATTGTGCCATCCATTTTTCTAACTAGCATGACGGGGGAGGACCACGGGCTGGTGGAGTTAGAAATAGCACCAGCACCTAGCATGTCCTGGACCTGCCAGTCTTCCTCCGCTCGCTGTTTGAGGTTTTTGCGGTGTGAGGGTTGACAGATGGGTGGGCCGGTGGCGTGAATTTCGTGGTTAAGGTAGGTAGTGTGGCCGATGTCTGCTGGGCCTGATGAGAAAAGGTCTTGAAAGTCCAGGAGTAATTGTCGAAGGCTGTTAGTCTGGGAGGTGGAGAGGTGGGAAGGTAGAGTAGGTAGAGTGGGACGGGTGGAGGGAGGTGATTCACAGGGCTTGGCCTCCTCCATGTCGCCTACAATCAACCCTCGTGGTAGGGTAAGTGGTGTGGCAGCAAGATTCGCGATGCGGACAGCACGGACATGGGGGGGGAGGAAGGTTGGGGACACTAAACAGGATGAAAGGGGTCAGGTTGGTAAGGCTGGGGAGAAGGTGACAGAGGTACCGGAGGGTCTGTTTAGTTGTAACCAAGCCTCGTGGTGGGATGGAATGGTGATAGCAGAAGCGATGGTGGCGGGAAATGTATAGGGGGTGAAGGTGGTATAGGTGAGGGAGAGCGTGAGGGGTGTGGGTGAGGAGTTGAGGTGTGGGGTGACGGGATTGGTGGGCTGCATGTGCAGAGTGGTTGGGGGGAATGACTGGTGGGTGATGATGGTGTGTATGTGGTGCATGCATGGTTATATTGTTGGTGTGTGTTTTTTTTTCTCTGTGGTGGTGTTGGGGGCTGGACAGAAGTGGAGGCGACGTTGGTAACAGTTGATGGTGGTGTGCAGCTTTTGTAGGAGGTCCAGACCCAGGTACCCATCGTATGCATGGCAGGTGGAGTCAAAGATGATGAAGGGATGTCTGGTAGATGCTTGTTGGTGGGTTTCTGTCCGCAGGGCCCATGTTTTCTCCACGGATAGGCAGGGGCCATACCCCGCGTCTACGAGGTTGGGTGAGGTGGAGAGAAGGGGGCCAAAGGCAGAACTGCGGTGGGAGTAAAAGTGTGAATACAGGCATGACCTGGCAGCTCCCGTGTCCACCAGTAGCCTTGCCTTGACCCCGTTCAGGCGTATTTTGTCGTAGACGGTCTGTACTTGTGTAAAGTGGCCCCCGCCACCATCAGGAGGTGGGGGGGCCGACCTAAAAATCCATCTGCTGAGTGTGGTCTTCCTCGTCAGGCTCCTCGTCGCCTGGCTCTGGGTATATTATAGGTGGGGCGTCATCTTGTGGGGCATCGTCTTCCAGGGAGGATACCTTTCGGCACCCTTGTGTGAAGGACCTGTGTCGATTAGCTTTGAGCTGTTCCCTGATGTCGACTGCAGGCCGTAAATTCCCAGGGGTTGATGGAAATGAGATTGTGATTGTCCCTGGGGTTAGGGCATTTCTTCTGGGGGTGAGCCTTGGGTACGGTGGTTGGTGGTTCCACAGCATGCTGGGTAGGTGGCGTCTTAGGCTTGGTTGGTGGAGCCCTGGTGGTTGGGAATTTGCTCACAGCATGGATAGGCTGGGGCATGGGGGGGGGCAGTGAGGAGGTGTTGGACAAGTTGTAGATCACGGTCCATATCGCCAGAGGGATCATAGATAGGAAAATGCTCCCTGACTGTGCTTGGGAGGATTCTCAGCAGGGTATTGAAGGTATGTTGATCCCGAGTGGCTGTGGTTGCTTTGGGATACGCGGCGGTGATGAGTCGCCATGCCTGGACGAAAGTGTTGTCTAGGCTGCCGTCGTAGGTGAGGGCATCAAGTTGCGAGAGGGCGACAACTTTGCCCAGTGAAGGCGTGACAGCCTGCTTCACAACGTGTAAGAATTGGTCCCATGTCAATTCGGGAATGATTTTTGTGGCTACAGCAGCAATAATTTTGCCCAGGTTGGGTAGTGTGACTGCTATTTTCTCTGTCAGTGTCAAACCCAATATCTAAGAGAGGTTTCTCCATATCCAAGTAGACGTCAATGTCATATTGTTCAGGGTTGAACTTTGGCAATTGGATGTGAGGTTTGGCTGCCATTGTGCAAGTTTCCCTTATTGTGTTCCTCCGTGCTTTATTCGGATCCAGAACCATCGCTTGCCACCAGTGTTATGCGGGGTGTTTTTAGTTCGACTTCTCGTCTTAAAACTGCCCGGGACTGAGCGGGGTCCTCTTTCCGGACCGGAAGTAAAGCACCCACAAAGGAACAGGACATAAAAACTCGGCAGTATACCTTAACACATCTATTGTATTAGTTCAACACACCTTACAATATAAGAATAGTGAGACACTGGATATGGAATAGACAGGAAGACAGAGACGGTGTTCCAACACAAAATGCACACAAATACACAAAGATGTCAAGGGCATAATACACATGTATTAATAGTTAATTGAACATGGCATCAGTATGATAGTCAGTGCATAATTGTCATTTAATGTTCTGAACCGGATGTACTATATATGGGTGGAATACAGGGTCAGGTTGGCTAATATTTCTATACGCATGTTATAACGCGAGTTGCAGCACTAGGAATTGTCACTCAGCCATGGCGACACAACTTCACTAGTTTTCTCCTTTGCGCCACTAGTATTCACACAAAGTTTCTTTATGTCCAGTTATCTTATGTGTGTTAATTGACCCTTCTTTTCTGCCTTAGCGTTCAGTGATATAGTGTGTCACTTTATGTCGTTTCTCTCACAGTTTCACTGTCCTTTCTTTGCCTGTCTCTGGGGTCTGCACTTATATGCGATGCGCGAGATGATTTGAGGTTGCCACTATGCCTCTAGTTCCTGGGCTAACAGAGGTGGCGCCCGGGCGTGGGAGGGAGCCCAACTGGGGAACCCTCCTGTAGGAGGCAGTGAACCGCCTGCAGGGGCGTCGCCGCCCGGGCCTTCTTTGATAGAGGGGTGCAGGGAGACCCTCCCGCTGAGGCCTCATCGGTGGGGTGCAGGGAGGCCCTCTAGTCTGGGGGCCTCGACCTGGTAGGTGGCCCTTGTGGCTGGGGCCAAACAACTCCAGGAGCTGGGCCTGCCACCTCTTACTCCTGGCTAAGGGCTGTGGGGGAGTGGGGCCCAGGCGGCCCTGCTCTGGGGCCTGCTGACTGGCCCTGGGGGTCTGGGTGCTGCAGTCGCCTACAGGGTGAGGCGCCATCAGGAGTTAGCTGCGGCACCTCTTCTCCCAGGCATCCGTCAGGGGCTGGTGTTGTCCAGTGGTCAGCTTCAGGACTGAGACAGGACCACGCCACCACTCTGGGAACAGCAGCACCTCTGGTGAACCATACCTGGAGGGAGAGAAAGAAGGGCGTCCCACGCAGCTGAGAGGTAGTGGGCTGGCCGCGCAAGGAACCTTCCCCTCCGGGAAAGCCCTAGGAACCACGGATGAAGGGCGTATGATGGGCGCTCCTTCCCCCACACGTACGATGGCCGTTGTGGCAGTTCTGCAGTTCCTAAGGGCAGCAGCTGAAGGGCGTACGATGGCCGCCCCTTCCCCCACACGTATGATGGCCGTTGTGGCGGTGCTGCTCCCAAAGGAGGAAGAGGCAGATGAGGGGCTTACGATGGCCACTCCATCCCCGGTACGTAAGATGGCCGTTACCGCGGCTCTGCCTGCCCGACGGGAAGTAACTTAAGGGCGTACGATGGCCGCGCCTTCCCCGGTACATACGATGGCCGTTACCGCAGTGTTACTCCTGTAGGAGGAGGAGGAGGAAGTGGATGAGGGGCGTACAATGGTCACTCCCTCCCTGACACGCACAATGGCCGTGTTCGCGGTTCCACTTCTCCTTCCTTTGCCAGTCGGAGCGCGCTCAATAGCTGATGCTCCGAGGCCATCTCCAGATGGGTCTGTAACTGAAGGGCATATGATGGCCGTTCCTTCCCCCACATGTACGATGGCCGCTGTGGTGGTGTTACAGGGGGAAACAACTGAGGGGCGTACGATGGCCGCTCCCTCCCCGGTACGTACGATGGCCGCTCCCTCCCCGGTACGTACGATGGCCTTTACCACAGTGTTGTTTGGGACTGCTTCTGGAGCAGTCCCACCCCGAATCTGGTGAAGGCTGCCCCGCTCACAGGGTCGTCTCTTTTTCCTGCGTGGTTGTTGTTGGGTCAGTTCCGTGGAAGAGGGACTCAAGGTGGGGGCGCCCCGGCGCCCTTGTTCCTCTGGGTTAGTCTCACCTTGCCCTGGCCTGCCATGGTGTCCTCCTGGGGTGGTGGTGGGGCTGCAAGTCGGTAATGGGGTGGGGGGTGGCAGGGTGGTTGGTCCGGCGGCGGCAGAGGTGTGTATTTTAGTTTCCTTACGAGCTGATGAGTTGGTGGCTAGGGCGGGTGGCTGTGCGCCAGCCTGAGCCAGATGGGGTTGCCCTACTCACAGTTGCTTGCACTCCCCTTTGTCCCACTAGATCTTCTTAAACCTTATCACCAGCCCCAACCACTGCCCCATGAATGAATCTCTCACCCTGTACAAGCACCTCACTCATTCTATTCACCTGATTCTTCTGGCTGTTCCAGAGTGACACTGTGCCATGTGGTGTGTGAAATGGGAAAATACCAACGTTTATACATTTCAATTACTTTCGCAGTTACTTGAGCTTATTTTCTACACACATGCTGCAAAAGGTCACTTTTATTTTTACTCAAGCGTGTTTCTTATAACCTGTAATTTTCCATGTCTTCTAGCATCTTATGTACAAAGGGCACTTATTTGGCCAAGTTCTTATTTCACTGCAGGAATGACAGTCAATTCTATATACATATATATATATATATATATATATATATATATATATATATATATATATATATGGCACAACACATTTTTACGCATATTACAAGGTCACTTTCATTTTCACTGGAGCTCGTGCTTTGTATCAAGGTTTATACGCAATGATACAAAACCACTGTACAGTACTTACCCTTAAAGATCACTTTCACTTTTCACTCCAACACATGTTTTCTGTACCAGACGATACAACCCACTGTACTGTTTTGGTTACGTCATAGTTTTGCTTATCTTATATAGCTTACATATATTTTGTTTCTGCAACTTTACTTCACAAAATGAATATCAGTCCTTACCTTCATAAACACTTAAATTTCAACTCAAAAATTGTATACTTATATAACTTAACCACTTTTTTTCTGTGCAGATTTACACCATATATGTTACACTTCCCACACACATGTGAAACATTAGGCTGGGGCAATGTGGATAGTGGTGACATGGTGCTGACGCATTGGCGCCGCGAAGGCGATGAGAATGAGTCCGGGAGGCCATAAAGAATGGCCAGGGGTTGAAGTAGGGAATGCTTGAATGCATGCCCAGTACTACGTAATGGGGGGGGTATGCCCATTACAAAGTGTCCAGGACTATGCGTGCGTAGTGCTGGACAGGAAGTTGAAGTAGGGGATGCTTGAAGGCATGCCCAGTACTACGCATAGGTGGTGGTGGTGATGGTGGGGGGTTGATGGTCCGTTCAACCCTGCCCAGTACTACGCATAGGTGGTGGTGGGGGGTAGTTGCTGGTCCGTTCAACCTTGCCCACCACTACGAGTGCGTAGTGGTGGGTAGGGTATAACTACATGCATTCTCTGTCGTGGACTGTGATCCCAAAGCTTGAAACTCAAGAGCTCAGTGTGTCTGCCGAGATTAGTATCCACAAATAATTTCTCCTCTGTAAGCAACCACATATATATGAGTGAGGGGATGTTTCAGAGCTAGAGAAAACGCTAGCTTGTCCACATCCCCATAACATATGCATGGGTGAAGTGGATGTGTCAGTGCCAGTGCAAAGGCTAGCCTGGACACGTCTCTACCACATATGCGTGGGTTAAGAGGATGTCTCACAGCCAGAGCGATAGCTAGGCTGGCCACAGCTCTATCACATATGCCTGGATGAAGGGACGTGTCAGTGCTAAACCATAAGCTAAGCTGGCCATATCTCTGCCATATATGCATACATGAAGGAAAGTGATAATGCCTGATAACCCCTTTGCATGGTCACATCTCTTTCACATACAGGTTCATGGGTTACCGAAGTCGTGGGCAAGCAAATTTCAGAAGGCTTTAGCTCAAACAGACGGAGGACACACACTTGTGTAGGTTCAGTTTGCCCTACGTCCTACTTTTGGTGGCAATAGACCCAGTAGGTTGCCAGAGAGTACACACTCATGCATGCACGCAAACACACACACACACACACACACACACACACACACACACACACACACACACACACACACACACACACACATACACACACACACACACACACACACAGACACACACACACACATACACACACACACACATACACACACACACACACACACACACACACACACACACACACACACACACACACTCCAGGCACGAATTCTGCATAGGGAGTGGCGTGTGGCGCGAATTCCCCCGTATTTTTGGCAGATCAATGAATATCTATAAGAAATGAACTATGACAGCAAAATATAAGTATTAAGTATCTTACATAAATGCTTTCTTGGAATAATTTCGATGAAAAGAGGGATTTGGTGAAAAATTGTGGAGGGATTGACAATTAGTTATCAAGAGATCATACTTGTAAATCCACAAGGAATCAAGCCATCGTGTTCCAGAGTGCTGCATCCAGCTCTGACCGAGCCTCTTCCATATCCACTCATCCTCTCTCGAACACCCAGACAGAGGCCTCCCCCCCACCACACACACACAATATCCACACAGCACTGAAGAGCAAAATATTACTTTGAAATACCCACCTCAAGGAGAGGCCATGAACAGGGTAACAAAACACCCAACCCAAGAGGGTGGCGAAATTCCCATCCATAGGGGAGGCCACGGGTAGGTGCGTAGAGCGCGTAAGGTATATCCGAGCCAGAGGGTCCTACGTCCCCCACCATCATGTGCCCCTCTTCCCCTCAACGGACCCAACCACAAGTACACCGCACTGGTAGTCTACTCTCCAACCAGACCAGCACTTGCCAGGATCGGGGTGTGACTTGTATTAACCCGCAGCATGCCAGTGCCATTTTAAAGCGGTCTGACATAATGCTGCGGCCACTGCCAGTGCCGTTTTAAAACGGTCTAAAATAAAAAACTTCACTGTGACCGCATTTTTCAAGATTCGCGGGTAAAAATTGGCAGGCATGTAAGGTAACTGTTCCTTTACCATTCCCTAGGCTGTCAAGGCCATACACTCACTCGCTCCCCCCCTCATGCTCACTCTGCCTCACTCTGCCTGTGTACCTCACCCAGTGCTGTATATAGTGAAGACATTTTGTAATTATTTTCATGTAAGTGTAAGTTGTAAATATTTTCTTGTAAGTGTAAGGACTATATAGTGAAGTCAAATTGTAAATACCTTCTTGTAAGTGCCAGGACCGTACGTAATGAAGTCAGGTTGTACCTATCTTCAAGTAAGTGTAAGATAATGCATTCACAGTGAGAAAACATGCAAATTGTGATAGATGCTGAAGTAATAAGTGATCAGAAAAGTGTGCTGAACATTGCTATACCTTCCCTGAGTATACCTTACATAGAAAACGGCTTTCTCTCATGTATGTGGTGAGCATGAGAGAGTGGCTATACGGGTACACGAGTAAGCAGGGCTCAATAAAACTCATTTCTGAGCCTCGGTGAGCATTTTAATGGCAAAATTCGTTGTTTCCACATCAAAGTCTATCATTTTGGCCAAAAAAAAAAAGGTCAAAAAATGGCCGGCACTGGGGTAACCCAGAGGGCTAAAAAAAGCTGGCACACAGCGGGTTAATACAGTCCCAGGAAGCACCGCGACGACGGCCACTGTACGCATCGGGAAAGAAGAGATGGCCACCATATGCTCTTCTGCTGCTACTCCCTGCAGGACTGCGGTGACGGCCACCATCCGCACTGGGAAGGAAGGGAAAGCCACCGTATGCCCTTCACCCGCAGCCACTCCTGGGAACAGCACCACAGTGATGGCCACCGTCCACACTGGGAAGGGGAAAACAGCCACCATACGTCTCCCAGCTGTGGCCCCAGAGAAGGGCAGAACCATGGTGATGGCCACCGTCCACACTGGGAAGGGGAAAACAGCCACCATACGTCTCCCGGCTGTGGCCCCAGAGAAGGGCAGAACCATGGTGATGGCCACCGTCCACACCAGGAAGGAAGAGATGGCCATTGTACGCCCTTTGTCTGCCACCTCCTCAGGGAGCAGAACTGTGGTGATGGCCACCGTCCACACCGAGAAGGAAGGGACGGCCACCGTACGCCCTCTGCCTGCTGTCTCAGGGGCATGTGGAACTGTGATGATGGCCATTGTCTGTGTCGGGAAGGAGGAAATGGTCACCATACATCCCTCGTCCACTGCCCTTGTGACTACCCCTATGGATGACATCCCTTGCTCGCTTCACCACCCACCCAGAGGTTAAGTGTGACACCCTTCTCTCTCTCCCCACAGGTTCAGTTCCCAGGAAGAGTTGCAGCTGCAGGAGCTCTAGCAAGGTCCTCTCGTGACTTTGGGAGTCAATGCCCTGCAGCCCGTGCCCGGACGATGCCCCTTGCTGTCCAACACAACATGGAAGGGACACCAATGACACCTCCTGATGGTGACTCGAAACAAGAGAGACCGCAGCCCGCAGACGCCCAGGGGCACCCCCAGGACTCCAGGGCATGATCTCCCCAGCCCCACCAGCAGGTGGTCCTCCTCCAGGAGTAGGCGAAGGCAAGCCTGCCTGCTCGCCCTTTTTGGCCCTAGTCCAGAGGTCTGCCTTCCTCACCGAGGCCCCACTAGAGAAGGGCCTCCCTCCATGCTGATCAGCAGCCCAATCCGGTCGCCCCAACCCTCGGAAGTAATTCCGTGCCTCCCGCGGAAGGGCACACCTGATGAGATTCCTCCTACACCCGGGCAACACCTGTAAGCAGCCCAAGAGCACAGCAGCCCAGGCCAGAGTCTACTAATCCTATTGTGTCCCCTGACCTGACCAGCATATAATATTAATACTGTAATCTATTCACTGTCGTAATTCAGGTAATATATGTGTAAAGGTTGGTCGACGTGAGTTTTTATGCCCTGTTCCTCTTGTGTATTCTAAACCCGCTCTTGAAAGAGAACCCAAGCTCAGTAGCTCGTGTTCAAAGGACGAGAAGTCACATAGCATAACATGTTGCTTTTCAGTGCTTCTCAGTTTTCATTACTTTCTGTATCTACAATCCCAGCCTCTGATTGGTGGAGGTTGAACCCATATGCTCCTTGAACATGCATTAACCCTCACATCCTCGAGTGCGATGAAGTCTTTTTTTTTTTTTTTTTTCAATATTAATACGACTTAACTGTGTAGACTTATTATTATGGTGTTCAATAATATTACTGAATAAACCCCGCCATCTTGAGGCCATTCGTTACTTATATAAGATGGCCTGGTGGTAGCCAGATAAGCATTATCACGTAATCATGATGAAGGAGACACTGTTATTTTGTGGAACGTTTATGCCAAAAGTATGATGTTGGATGTTGGTTAGGGCAAGCACAGTCTTTGTATGTGGTGGTCTTTGGGTATAGACCCATGATCTGTTCTCTGTATAGTTATCATTGTGTTAAAACAACAAGCACTGACAATACTCGTCGTCATTAAAATAAGCGGTGCCTATAACTCCCATTACTTCTCATCTACCAATCGAATCGTAGCACATGTGGTAACGACTTACTATAGGCCTATAACGAAAAATAACTGCACGAGTATTTTTTTGTACTGAGTGATGATGGAGGGTTGCCTTGTTAGACTTCTCTATTATATTGTGCTGCCATCCATTATGATGACAAGATTCTCTTACTCAGGTGCATGAAATCGCCGAGAAAAGCTCCCTGTCATTCCCAGTTGGCACTTGACAATGAATATACGTAGTTGTTTACATTTTTACCATCATTTATTCTTTGTTACTGCTCTGCTGAGGTAAAACGTCTTGTAATGAAAAACTTCTTCCCTAATCTAAACAAAACAGCCGAAGAGTAGTAGTTAGGGATTGACAGGGAGGTATTCTCGGCGTATCACAGGCGGTGGCTGAATCGGTAGAGAGGCGGCCTGCAGTCCTGATGGACCCAGGTTCGAATCCCGGTTGGGGCAGGGAACAATTTAAGGATTTGAATGTCATAAAATGCAGACTTTCCTGATCTACCAGATGACCCGCCGACATGTCATAAAAATACCCTGGCTAATACCAATACACCAGTCCTGTATGAGGCAGCCCTAGCATATATTCAATATGGACGGTGGGTGTTAGCGCCGAAATGGTGACATGTGGAGGTGTAGGAGGACTACTGGGCCTTGGGATAGCCTACTGCCCCCGAGATGTAGGACCTGAAGCCTTTGCCCAGAGTCGGACACACACACACAAAAAAGTTAGAGAATCTTATCATAATGGATGATAGCGCAATATAACAGAAAGGTCTGACAATGCAACCATCCATCATCAAAGAGCTGGAATATTTTGAAGAAAAAAAAAAATACTCGTGCAGTTATTTTTCGATATATAGTAAGTCGCTACCACATGTGCTATGATTCGATTGGTAGATGAAAAGTAATGGGCGTTACGGGCACCGCTTACTTTAATGACGACGAGTATTGTCAGTGCTTGTTGTTTTAACACAATGATAACTATACAGAGAACAGGTCATGGGTCTATACCCAAAGACCACCACATACAAAGACTGTGCTTGCCCTAACCAACATCCAACATCATACTTTTGGCTACCACCAGGCCATCTTATAAAAGTAACGAATGGCCTCAAGATGGCGGGGGTTTATTCAGTAATATTATTGAACACCACAGTAAAACCGCACTAATAATGAGCAAACAAAATAATTAGACATCATCGTATTGAGGGTTTGAAGTCATAATGAACAAATGGGTTGAACCTCCCCCAATCAGAGGCCGGGATTTTTGATGAGGAAAGTAACGAAAACTGAGCAGCAGTGAGGAGCAACATACTGTATTATCGCAAAGAAACAAATGCTTGGTTAATGTGTGTGGGGAAGGGTGGGGGGCTATGTGTGTCCGAGGGAGTGGGGGAGTGAGCTGATGTGGAATGGGGTTGGTCAGAGCTGGATGCAGCACTCTGGAAAACGGTGGTATGATTCTTTGTGGATTTACAGGTATGAGCTCTTGATAATTCTTTGTTAATCCCTCCATAGTATATCACCCAATCCCTCTTTTCATCGAACTGATTCCATGAATGCATTTATGTAAGATATCTGATACTTACATTTTGCTGTCATAGTTCATTTATTGTAATTATTCATTGGTCTGGCGAAAATACGGGGGCATACGTCCCCCACGCCTTTCCCTACCCAGAGTTCGTGCATGGTGTGTGTGTGTGTGTGTGTGTGTGTGTGTGTGTGTGTGTGTGTGTGTGTGTGTGTGTGTTCTTACCTAATTGTTCTTACCTAATTGTATCTTTATATGAATGAGTCAAGCTCGTACTGTCCCGTGTCTTAAACCATATTTATCGTACATATCCTTAAATTTGTGAATTGTTTTGGCACACACTATTTCATTCGGTAGTGCATTCCATTGATCAATTGCTCTATTTGGGAAACTGAATTTCCTTTCGTCTTTATCACCTCTCTTCTTATGCAGTTTTTTGCAGTGTCCTCTTGCTGATGCTTCTCCATATGTTAAGTAATCATTCATGTCTATTTTCTCATTCCCTGATATGCACTTATATAGCATTATCATGTCACCTCTTTTCCTTCTCTCCTGTAGTGTTGGTAGATTCAGTTTATTTAGTCTTTCTTCGTAGCTTAGGTCCCTTAAGCTTGGTATCCATCTTGTAGCGGCCCTTTGAACTTTTTCAATCTTGTCTATGTGCTTTTTGAGATGAGGGCTCCAGACTACTGATGCATAATCCAGGGTTGGTCCAATGAATGATGTTATTATCCTTCTTAGCATGTCTTCATTTATGTATGTGAATGCTATTCTCATATTTGCAAGCAGTGTATACATGTTCCGTACCTTCTCGCTGATGTGGTCAGCCGGAGATAGTCTGTTATTGATAATCACACCTAGGTCCTTCTCTCTTTCTGATGTGTGTAGGGTTTTATTTCCTAACTTATAATCCCAATCAGGTCTTTTTCCACTTTTACCAAACTTGATTACATGACACTTGTCCACATTGAATTCCATTTGCCATGTACTACTCCATTCATGAAGTTTATTTAATTCTTCTTGTAGCTCTTTACAAGAGTCTGTGTTGGTAATTCTCCTTTGTACTTTTGCATCATCTGCAAACATATTCAGATAGCTCTCATTTCCAGTGTTACTGTTTATATCATTTATATACACTAAAAACATGATTGGTGCCAGCACTGAACCCTGTGGTACTCCACTAGTCACTTCTTTCCATGATGAGTAGTTTTCTCTTAGTACTGTTCTCATTTCTCTTTTTATGAGAAAATCTTGCATCCAACAAAACAGTTTGCCTGGAATTCCTCCTTGATGGTACAGTTTCCATAAAAGTCTTTGGTGTGGTACTGTGTCAAAAGCTTTCTTGAAATCCAAATAGAGAGTGTGTGTGTAATTCACCGGGTCGGTCAGGATCACTTGATGGTCGTGATCGTCAGCTTTTCACCCTCCCGGAAGGGAGCTGAGAGCTCATATAGTCCGATCTAAGGGCAAGGCTGTGACCTTCACACACGCACACACCCGTCCCCTTGCTCAAGGGGGACAGTAACCACCCACTTCGTCAGAGAAACTTTTCGCAACCTGAGCGAGGCGCGAACTCCCCTCCCCCAGTTGGCAAGCGAGAGCGTTACCTCTGCACCAGCGAGCGGTGTGTGTGTGTGTGTGTGTGTGTGTGTGTGTGTGTGTGTGTGTGTGTGTGTGTGTGAGAGAGAGAGAGAGAGAGAGAGAGAGAGAGAGAGAGAGAGAGAGAGAGAGAGAGAGAGAGAGAGAGAGAGCGAGTGCAAGTTTGCATGTGTCTGTGCGTGTGTGCATGTATGTATGCATGCGTGCGCGCGTGCGTAAACGACGCACTCACTGGCAACCTGCTGGGCCTATTGCCACCAAAAGCTGAAGATGGGAAAACTGAACCTGCACACGTGTGTGTCCTCCGTCCGTTTGAGATTGAACCTTCTAAAATTCGTTTATTCACGACTTCGGCAACCCATGAACCTGCATGTGAAAGAGATGTGACCAGGTAAAGGAGTAATCAGGCATTAGCACTTCCTCTCAACCATGCATATGTGGCAGAGATATGGCTAGATTAGCATGTGGTTTAGTACTGACACGTCCCTTCACCCATGAAAATGTGGTAGAGGTGTGGCAAGGCAGTCTTGATATACAGGCCCGGAGAGACTGATGACGTCACAGGCGGTGGCCACAAATTCCCTCTGCCTTTGCCTCTCTTGCGTACACATTTAATGTGTGCTTAGTTATGTATGGCCATTATTATTAATTGATGATTATTAGTATTAATACTAATACTAGTTATTATTAGTTATTATTATTGATAAACATCAAAAATTACACTATTCCCGAAATTAAGGCCTAAAACATTGTAATAAATAGATGTGTTCAGATGCAAATTTTATAAGATATTTGGATACCTGTCTGTGTAAAGATTATTTACCACTGTACAAACTGAAAATAACTGTTCTACTTGCACGGTAAAATAATACACACATCCGGGTTGGCAACAACGTCGGTCGCCCACCTTTCGTCCACCTGGATTTTGAATAAAACCCACTTGAATAAACCCAATATTATATCCACTTTACTGTTTTTAATGCATCTATTAACATAAAATCTGCATGAATTCCCTGGGAATTTGGAATAATAAGGTATAAATAACCAACACGCAGGTAAAAAACTGAAATGCTGAATGAGAAACAGTACACCAAAGAAAATAGACACTGTGTATATACATAAACAACCAATTTTGTATAGGTTAAGCTCCTGACTACCATTGCATTGCATCGCATATATAATGTGCCTTTTTTTTTTTCTTAGACTAGGTATAAGTAAAAATAGTGTTACGGAACAGAGAAGGATAATGTACACTTTAAGTGAGAATACTAAAAGTCACTACTGTCCCGTAAAGTTCCAGGTTCAAAACAAAAGAGTTAGGTAAAATTACAAGTTAAAGTTTAATGCTCAAACTAACAACAAAACATTCAGGACTCATAAGGATAATGTAATGGCAAAAACAGGTTAAATATATGGTTAACTGCAATAGCCTCTATTAACACGAAATTAGCAAGAGTAAATTTATCTAAGTCAGCCCTGATAAAATGAAAATACACTGGGTAATGCTCAGTTAATGCAAGATAAATTATTATAGATACAAAATAATATTAAAACTGGCTGACAAAATGAATCCTACATAAATTACAAAAAAAAACTCACTAGGCCTACAAATCAACACCTTATGCTATACAGTACAAGGAAAAATGCAATAACAGTTATACTCAAATTACACAGCTGCTAGATGGTTGGAGACTTCCAGAGCACTCACAATAATAATAACTGTACAGGGGAGGACAGAGATGTGAACAAAATGAGGAGCAGATCTAAGTGGCAATTAATGTAGAGACTGAGCTCATTATATAGGGGCCGGCAGAGCTTGATACAACTTGTAAGAAGGACGCGCAAATGAAGCCATGGGGACAAAGAGTTGACAATCCCGCTCTGAACAACAGAAAGGACGACTTACGCTACTATAACGGTAAAAGGGGGGGACTGAGGCAGAACACGCTCGTGATCAAACAGGCAGCACACTGTACGTTAGAATTACACAAAGGATGATGAAATCACAGGCTATGTAACACCTCCCCACAAAGAAAAAGAAATTACAAAGGAAATTTCTTATTACTCTAAAACAATCTGTCTAAAGTCTAGATAAGCAATCTGCAATAACATTTTCTTTCCCCTTGACATGTTGTATGTCTAATGAATACTCCTGAAGAAGTAGACTCCATCTTGTCAATCTCTGATTTTTATCTTTAAACTTACTAAGGAATTTCAGTGGGTTATGATCGGTTTAAATGACTATGGGGTCAAAACCAGAACACAAATAAAATGAAAAATATTGTAAACCCAAAATCAAGGCCAAAAGCTCTTTCTCAATAGTTGAGTAGTTCTTTTGAGGTGGAGTGAACTTACTGTAATAAGATACAGGGTGTTCAATACCCTGATCATCCTCTTGCAGCAAAACAGCCCCAGCTCCTGTATCACTTGCATCAACAGCCATCTTAAAAGGCTTAGCAAAATTTGGAGTAGCGAGCACTGGCTGACTTAATAGGATAGCTTTAAGTTTGTTGAAAGAGGATTCACAGTTATCGGTCCAGACAAATTTAACTCCCTTTTTCAGTAGGTCTGTAAGTGGTGATACGAGAATTGAAAAGTTAAGAACAAATCTCCTGTAATAACCTACCATTCCCAAAAATCTTTGCAGCTCTTTCCTACTTTTAGGTCTGGGAAGATCACTTATAACCTGAACCTTAGCTCCTGGTGGTGCAACATGTCCATCACCAATTACATACCCAAGGTACTGAACTTTAGCTTGACCAAACTCACACTTTGATATATTAGCTACAAGATTAGCCTGAACTAAACGCTCAAGAAATTTACTGACATGGCATAGGTGATCTTTCCAGTTGTCACTGAAGATTAATACATCATCAATATAAACAACACACCCTGCCAAACCCTCTGTTACGACATTCATGAGCTTCTGAAAAGTGGCTGGTGCATTCTTCATACCATATGGCATTACGGAACATGCAAAAGTCTTTCCTAGTGTTACAAAACATGAGATCTCCCTAGCACGTTCAGTCATAGGTACTTGCCAATATCCCTTTAACAAATCAAACTTACTTATGTACCTAGCCTTTCCGATCTTGTCTATGCAATCTTCCACACGAGGGAGAGGGTAAGTGTCTGTTTTGGTTATCTGATTAACACGTCTGTAGTCAATGCAAAGCCGCTGTGACCCACCTGGCTTAGGGACTAGAGTGACAGGAGAACTCCACTCGCTCTGACATGGCTCAATCATCTTGTGGTCCAACAGGTAGCCAAGCTCCTTCTGGATGAGAGGAACTTTCACTGGGTTCACACGGTAAGGAGGCAATTTAATTGGCTTTGCGTCTCCAACATCGACATCATGCATCAACACAGTGGTTCTTCCTGGAGTGGCACGGAACACTTGCGGGTACTCCTGCAGTAATGCCGAAAACTCCTGCCTTTCCTCGGGAGCTAGATGAGAAAGCTTAGTCTGGAGATCATTCATGATATCAGGATTCTTCCCCAAACTATCACTCAGGCTCATACTGCATGGGAGAGCTTCACTTGCAGACTCGGGTGGAACAGCTACAGTGCAGACTGGATTATTTTCGTCCCGCCTGTGATATAACTTTAGCATGTTGATGTGACATAGTTGCTTGTTCTTTCTACGATCTGGTGTGGCGATGACATAGTTGACATCACTGAGTTTCTTCTCCACGAAATAAGGACCACTAAACTTGGCTTGAAGAGGTTGCCCATGAACCGGTAGCAGAATCAAAACCTGATCTCCTGGCTGAAAGTGGCGTAACCTGGACTTCTTATCATACCAAGTCTTCATCTTCTCCTGAGCAGCTCCTAAATTCTCTCTCGCCAGTTGTAAAGCAGTGGACAGCCGTTCTTTGAACTTCATCACATACTCCAGCAGGTTGACGTCATCTTCCTCCGACAGCCAGCATTCCTTGAGTAACTTGAGGGATCCTCTTACTTCATGGCCAAACAATAGTTCAAAAGGTGAGAAGCCCAGTGATTCATTTGGAGATTCTCTTGCGGCAAACACAACGAATGGAAGACCTTTATCCCAGTCTTTCTGATGTTCCAAACAGTATTTCTTGAGCATCGATTTGAGTGTTTGATGATATCTCTCCAACGCTCCTTGGGTCTGGGGATGGTAAGCTGAAGACGTGATCTGGATGATGCCCAACTCTTTCAGAGACTGCTTGAAAACATTCGACATGAAATTACTTCCCCGGTCTGACTGTACCTCCTTGGGCAGACCAAACTTTGTGAAGAACCCTAGCATTTCCTTAACCACGTTCTTTGCTGAGATATTTCTAAGTGGAATGGCTTCAGGATAACGAGTAGCCATATCAATCAGGGTCAACACATAAGAAAATCCTGAAGAAGTCTTAGGAAGAGGGCCCACAATATCCACCAACACACGGGTGAATGGCGCCTCAAAAGG
Organism: Coenobita brevimanus; assembly: GCF_032717465.1. Classification (NCBI taxonomy): domain Eukaryota; kingdom Metazoa; phylum Arthropoda; class Malacostraca; order Decapoda; family Coenobitidae; genus Coenobita; species Coenobita brevimanus. The sequence goes on along the minus strand of NC_137013.1, from coordinate 19,699,527 downwards.
AGGAATGGGAACTAGAGGTGCAACCTTTTCGGTCTGATTACACTTCCCCACAACTTGACAGGTGTGACAAGACTTACAATACCAGGAAACATCCCTGAAGATACCTGGCCAGTAGAAGTGTTTCAAAATGCGTGCCACAGTCTTCCTCACTCCAAGGTGTCCTGCCAAACTGGAATCATGAGCCACTCTAATGATATCCTGCCTACAAACACGAGGGATGACAACTTGATGTACAACCTCTCATTCACAGTCGGCTGGTACTGTTGGGGGTCTCCACTTCCTCATAAGTACTCCTGACTTTATATAATAACAAGTAAAAGCACCAGCTGACTCTTCCTCACTGCAAGCAGAGTTAGCTAGACCTTTCAACTCAGGGTCAGCAACCTGCAACTCAACCAACTCTTGACGAGACAAATTATCAACACTACGGGGTACTGCCTCATCTGGTGAGTGGTCCAAATTAGCAAGAAAAGTGTCAGCTAGGATAACATCATCATCATTATCCTCTATATCACCAGTAACTTTAGACTTAGCCCTAGTGACAGCACATGCAGGGAACACATCAGGGACATCACAATCCTGGGACGCAGCCACTGGCTAACTAGACAACTGAGGAGCTGGACACACTTGACTTCCACCAATATCATTTCCAAGTAAGAAAGTTACACCTGACATTGGGAGTGTCTCAACCAACCCAACCATAACGGAACCATTAACAAAACCAGACTCTAAATTCACTCTGCACAGAGGGACAGAGAAGTAATTATTCCCTACACCTTGTAAGATTACAGTTTCATCAGAGGAATTAACATTAGAGCCTAGAACACTGGTCAGCATAAGGGATTGGCAAGCACCTGTATCACGATATATTTGAACTGATTTCCTGTCATTACTGTCCAGAGGACTGACAAAACCATCAGACATGAAATTAGCACATGAACTCTTGAGAGTGTCACCCACGTTACTGCTCAAAAGAGGAGCTCCATCATGAGAATTTAAGTTACCCCTCAAAGTAGGTTCAGATAACTCGGTTAAAGAATTCTGGGAACTCTCAAGGGTGGACACTAGACCAATTGACTGAATATTTAAGACTCCTTTTTGTTCACATCACGCTGTCTCCTGAAACATTTCTCCGTAGTATGACCAAGCTTACTACAATAAGTACATTTACGTTTCTGAAATCTAGAGGTGAAGCTGGTATTTACTTCCTGAGAAACATCATCTTTATTCTCTTTCCTGTTACCTGTACTCTGAGTAGAGGCAACGTACTTACTCTCAGCTTTCCCTTTTTCTTTAGAGTATCTCTTGTGAGTGAGAACATATTCATCAGCTAAAACTGCAGCATCAGACAAATTATCTATTCTTTTCTCATCAAGATATAGGCTTACATCTTTATAAATACACCTCTTGAAGTCCGCCAGCAAAATCATCTGCTTAAATTTACCAAAATCAGAATCCACATTCTTAGAATTTAACCACTGCTCTAACAGATCTTCTTTGATTTTTGCATACTCAACATGGGATTGCTTATCTTGCTTGTAAGTTGTCCTAAATTTTACTCTATAGGCTTCAGGAACAAGCTCATAGGCCTTAAGAATCAAGCTCTTAACTACATCATAATTATCAGATTGATCTTGAGGCAAAGATGCATAAGTTACTTAAGCTTTACCGGTGAGAACAGTTTGAAGGAGTACTGGCCAATACTTTTTGGGCCAATTAAAACCCGTAGCTACCCTCTCAAACAACTGAAAATACTTTGTTAAATCAGATTCATTAAATGGAGGGACAAGTTTAACATTTTTAGCCACATCAAAATCATCAGAGCTAGATGATCCAGTTCCACCTTGTTTCATGCGATACTCATGGTCTGCCTGAATCCTAGCAATTTCAACTTGTGCCTCAGCCTCCTTAGAACGGGCCTGAAATTCAGCCTCCTTAGCACTTGCTTGAAATTCAGCCTCATTAGCACGAGACTCCGCCTCCTTAGCCTGAGCCTCCTGCAGGGCTAGCTGTAACTTAGCTAATTCAATCTGCGTTCGCTCATTTGGAGGAGTTACATTAAACAAGCTTTCATTAATCATGGCAACAATTTGATCTTTAGAATGATGAGAGCGAACAGCAATTCCCAATTGTTGAGCAACAAGCTTAAGTTCATTCTTTGTTCTGTTTTCTACATCCAACACTGTTTGCACATTTGACAAAAAATCTTTGGCTTCATCAAGCGTAGTAATAGAAGACATCATGAATAAATCACAGTCACAAAATATCAAGCAATATCCTTATGATAATATCCTGAATAACCTGATATGAGGTCGCCAAATTTATGTTACGGAACAGAGAAGGATAATGTACACTTTAAGTGAGAATACTAAAAGTCACTACTGTCCCGTAAAGTTCCAGGTTCAAAACAAAAGAGTTAGGTAAAATTACAAGTTAAAGTTTAATGCTCAAACTAACAACAAAACATTCAGGACTCATAAGGATAATGTAATGGCAAAAACAGGTTAAATATATGGTTAACTGCAATAGCCTCTATTAACACGAAATTAGCAAGAGTAAATTTATCTAAGTCAGCCCTGATAAAATGAAAATACACTGGGTAATGCTCAGTTAATGCAAGATAAATTATTACAGATACAAAATAATATTAAAACTGGCTGACAAAATGAATCCTACATAAATTACAAAAAAAAACTCACTAGGCCTACAAATCAACACCTTATGCTATACAGTACAAGGAAAAATGCAATAACAGTTATACTCAAATTACACAGCTGCTAGATGGTTGGAGACTTCCAGAGCACTCACAATAATAACTGTACAGGGGAGGACAGAGATGTGAACAAAATGAGGAGCAGATCTAAGTGGCAATTAATGTAGAGACTGAGCTCATTATATAGGGGCCGGCAGAGCTTGATACAACTTGTAAGAAGGACGCGCAAATGAAGCCATGGGGACAAAGAGTTGACAATCCCGCTCTGAACAACAGAAAGGACGACTTACGCTACTATAACGGTAGAAGGGGGGGACTGAGGCAGAACACGCTCGTGATCAAACAGGCAGCACACTGTACGTTAGAATTACACAAAGGATGATGAAATCACAGGCTATGTAACAATAGCTATATAATTATATAAGCATATTGCTATATAACTACATTCCAAGCATCGGTAATGATTTTTTTTTTCTCCTCTCCTTGTTAGGTAAGGTCAGATTAGTTTATTATCCATCTAATAGCTTCTACCATAAAACAGTGCAACAACTTTACCTAACTGTAATAGAGACTAAATTAATTCTAAACAAAATAATGAGTATTAGTTAAAAATTTGCCCAACAGCAATTTTATCGAACTGATATTTGTCATTTAAATAACAGGTTTCTTGTATCATATTTTCATTTCTATTTATGCTCTAACCGGCGCAAATCTCTTTTTAAGTCACTCTCTTCAAACTATAGGAAACATGAGTATCAATAAAACAGACCCCGGCCTGGCTAAAATTCATATTTAGCTAACAATTCTTATCATCATTTAGGCATAAGATTTAGGAAAAGGCATTACATTTGGCTTTGGGCAGACCCATACACATTTCTTCTTGGCCTAGGCTAGGCCTATGCACGTTTTTCCTGGCTCGGGCTTAGCCTATGCACATTTTTCTTGGTATGGGCTAAGCCTACACGTTTCTTCCTGCTAGACAAGGCCCATAAATGATTTTGCTTGGCCTGGGCTGGGCTTATGTTTCTTCTTATCATAGGCTAGGCCTACACTTGTCGGTTGATATCCTTGTTACCAAGATATTTCACTGAATACATAGAATTAAAAGAATAAATCAAGCTACCATTGAGTAGCCTAGGTTATTTTGCATGGAATGAAGGCATCAGTAACCAAATAAACATCTCAATACGACTGTGAGCCACCAAAATATATAATGCACAGTTAATAAAGAACACTGAGAAACTTGGGCTGTGTTGTAATTTCGTTGCCTAACGTATTTACGAAAACTACTGTAACCTAGAAGATATCCACTGTTGGCAGTCTGATACCTCTAATTTCTCATTTAAAATGCTTTCAGTAATAGCAGTGATGCTTTTCATGCATTCTAGTATGGCTATACATATTTAATAATACGTGTATGGTTTACCGTGAACGAAATCCAGATGGGAGAGAGGAAAAAGTTTAAATAAATGGGTGAATTGTGGGCGTGCCTCACTGTTTATAACGTGGTGGGTGGGCTGGCGGAACAATACAATGGCCGCCGATTGTGACGTCACAGTCAGATATTGGCGGGAGACCCGGGCCTGTTCAAATCAAGACGGCCTTGGCTGTGGCCAGCCTTGCTATCGCTCTGGCTGTGGGACATCCCTTCAACCCTTGCATGTGGAGTAGAAATGTGTCCAGGCTAGCGTTAGCTTTGGCACTGACACATCTCAACCCACACATATGTAGTAGAGGCGTTGCCAGGCTAGAATTCGCACTGGCAGTGACAAATCCCCTTCACCCATGCATATATATATATATATATATATATATATATATATATATATATATATATATATATATATATATATATATATATATATATATATATATATATATATATATATTTAAATAACAGAAAAGAGAAAGGAAAAACAAATGAATAAAAATAATAATCCATACACCAGATTACTCGTGTCCTCTGTTCATAAAATATCTGTAACAATTAGACTTGAACAGCTGTGGGTTAAAATTTGGAGGGAAACAACTCTGGGGAAGCGAGTTCCAGAGAGATGCAGTTCGGGGAATGAAAGAATTCTATTAGGCAGAAGTTCTGCAATATGGCTGAGTGACATTCCAGTCATGAGTGCTACCAGATGCCCATGTAGCACGAGGGAAGGCATGGAGAGGTGGCACCATGGACGCAACTTCGTCTGAGCATTTGCCAAAAAAATATCTGTAAAATAATGCAAGGGAGGCAACATTCCTTCTTACTTGCAGGGGAGGTAGTTTATTTGTAATGGCAGGGTTGTTAATGATTCAAACAGCTTTGTTCTGAATTTTATCTAGTTGTTTTAATGCTACTTCTCCACAACCATTTCACAAGGGTGAGCAATATTCATGCTGAGAGCGCATGCAACTCTTATAAATTATAGCTAACTGCTCATCAGTGAAGAAGTTACGGACTCTCTACAATAATCCAAGTTTCTTTGAGATGGTGTTAGCAAGTGATATGACATGAGAGGTCCAGCTGAGGGCATTGTTAGCCCATCACATCTCGAGCTATTTCGCACCTCCGATACCCCCCAGTCCCGAGCTATTTTGGATTTTTTTTTTTTTTTTTGGCTAAACTTTGGGTGAGAAACATCGAAAATTCATAGAGAAATCGCCCACCTGAGGTTTAAAACACTTGATACAGGTAAAAGTACCTCCTTACCTTACTGGGTTTTCTATCAGGCTGGCTCCAAAGAAAACGAGTTCTATGGGAGGGTAACTATTCCACACCACTCATAAACGGTATTTATTTATTTATTTGGTACGAATTTATATGTAGTATGAGAGTATATTGGTTTTCAAACAGTAATATAGGCATTATAAGCATTGTTTCACTCACTAACTCATCAACATACCTCACCTTTTTTGGCGACATTACCTGATCATCATTTCTGACTGTTTCTTCCTCTAATGCTATGTAAACTTTGTCCTCCACATTGTCATTGATTGGGGAATCACTCTGGCCCTGAATGTCTTTATTAGCCAGGCCACTGGTAACAGGTGAATTGCTGGGGCAATGGCATGCGGGGGGGGAGGTTATGTGGTGTAAGGCATTGTCCCTGCCTGGCATCTTGTAGAGGAATAGAGGAAGGTGTCCCGTGTATACGTACCAAAATTCACGCGCGAAAATTGAAAATTGTGCAAATTATGAACCTTGCAATTGCGCGACATACCAGTACGTCGTCGGGACTGGCTATTACATAATGTTGCAACGTACCCATACGTCGATGGGACGCCTTGAGTTAAGTGAGATGCCAAGAATTTCAGTACTTTTGGAGATGGGAATATTAGTAGCACTGAAGGTAATGTACGAATCTGGCAATATCTGTCTATTAGTAAACTATATATATTTAGTTTTACTAGCATTAAAAGAGACAAAGTTGTTTTGTCCCCATTCACTGATCGTAGATAAATCTTGATTTATGGAGATGGCTGTACTGAGTTGAGAGGAAGAGATACTGGACTTCGTAAATGGGTATCTGAGTGTGAATGAACTATGTAGTGTTGAGTCATCTGCATATGAGTGAATGGGATTGTGGGTGACAGATAAGAGATCATTAATATGAACCAGGAATAGGGTTGGTGTCAGAACTGATCCCTGCGGCAAGCCGGCGTTGATTGAGTGGAAATTGGAATATACATCATCTACTTTTACTATTATTTTCCTGTCACTAAGATATGAAGAAATCAAAGGAACAAAAGACGTTAGTCCATAGCAAGGGAGCTTGGACAGCAGGGAACGGTGCCATACTCTGTTGAAAGCTTTAGAAGTATCAAGAGCTACGCTATTACATGAGTTTCTCCATGTAGATCAATTGATTGATGGATGGTATGAGTTAGGAGATTGAGTATGTCAATGGTGGCTCTTTCGTGGCGAAAACCATACTGGCTATCACTAATTAAGTTGCTGGATTCAAGATGTTTAACAATGTGCTTATTAATTAAAGTTTCAAATACCTTACAGAGATGTGGACAAGCAGTGTTCACTCTGGCTCTGACACATCCCCTCACTCACAGATATGTGGTAGGCTACAGAGGAAAAAATTACAGTATTGTTATGGATACTAATCTGGGCAGACACACGCAGCTCTTGAGCTTCAAGCTTTAGGATCCAGTCCACGACGGAGAATGCAACCTCCGAATTCAGTGATCTTATCTCCACAGTTATCGGACTGTAAAATTTGAGTATATCGTGGACAAGCATAATTATAAAATTCGAGGACTGAGATGATACGGGGAGTACCTGCATTAGAATGCAAGTCGGACAATGATATGTAACCAAGCTATTGAAAAAATCCTATTTGTACTGTATGATCATTATGGCGCCAAAAGCGAAATGCTAAAACTTCGTGTACGATGGTCAGAGGATGCATTATCTAAGACTTAATGCACAAAAACGTAACATTACCCTAGTTACACATTTCAGTGTCATTATTTTTCTGGAGAAACATGAAATACCTAACCATAAACGTAGGAAAAATCAATAAACGAACGAAAATGCAGAAATTCACATTCTAGGGAAGTGTCATGAGGCACGTAATGGAATGTTTCTATAGAAGCGATCCGGAACTCTTGGCCTAATAGAAGTACAACTCTCATCTTTATTTTAGCAGTAAACTGCTGTTTTAGTTATAACAGTATCATTCCCATGGTAATATATTTTATCCAGTAATACGTCATAAAATTGGATGTAGATTTATGCATCGAGGAAAATTTTCTTCTGACGAGGTCATCAGTATCACAGTTATTTTACAAACCTCGTCAAAACAATGAAACCTTAATAATGTCAAAGAGGTGTTCCTATTTCACCATGGTGTTGTAGCCTACATCGAAATTACATATCATGAAGACATTCCGCCTTTAAAATTAACCAGCCTCATGTGAATGACTTTTTTTTTTTTTTATAACCTTAAGATTAGATATTGGTCTAATATTAGTATAAGATTAGATATTGGTCGGGACGTGTACCGCCATAGCAACTCGCAGTCGGTAATGTGACATTATTATTATTATTATTATTATTATTATTATTATTATTTTAATGTTACGTCACAGGTTAGGTACGGGGTGAAAGTTATAATAATCACTTGAACGAAATGCTTCGAACTGTGTGGGGGAATGGTTGGAAATCATTAGAAGACACATCGTAATTGTTATTGCCCATCGCCTTATCATATTTACCAGTTGTTTTCACTCGGCTTGACTGTCTGTTTGTTTGTTTGTTTGTCTGTCTGTCTGTTTTTCTATTAACAACTTTACGCGAAAACTACTGGCACGATTTTAACTAAAATTACAGGGATCATGGGTTATGGCCTTTTGATCACCTGATAAAATTTTGGGCCAAATTGGGCCAATTCTCAGGCTGTAGGCCCAAGAAATGTTAAAAAAACAAAAACGTTTAAACAAATCATAATTTTTTCGCCATAACTCCTTTCAAATTCGTTATATCGACATGAAACCAAAACCTATGGGTGCATCTTTCAAATCTGCATCCTATAACATGCCTCATTACATCAGAGGGGTCACCCCCTAGTTAGCTGTAAGGGGTCAGTGTTAGGTCGGTCGGGCCTAAGATTTCGAATGGTCATAAAATCAACTTCCACCTGATTACTCCAAATTTGATACGTGACATCTTTGGCTAGATAATACCTGTTGTGTTTATACGTCAGCACTAAAATGACTGTCGGGGGGACCGTTTTTCTGTGCCTTGGCAACGTTTCTTATTTTAATGTGAATGATGGATGGTACATCATGAAAGTTTTCAATATTAGATTATATACTGTGGCAAAAGGCATTACTTGCACTACAGTATGATGCGATTATTTCATATGCAAGGCAATATTATGACGAGCAGTTTCGCACACGCCATAGCTACATTACTTCATCAGGAAGTGAATCTAATTTCGAATCGGGGTTCATTCAGCCATAGTATCTCAAAGCCCAGCTCGAATCACCTGAAGTTGTAAAAGTTCCAGTGTTACCACACGAAACGCGGAGGGGTTGGCTAGCGAGCTACAATTTCTTTTATGAGTTACTGTACAGTACATAGCACCCTAGTAACGTAACTGTTTCCATTTAGTGTATACTGTGTTAGCAGTAGTGTTTGATTGTGCAAACATCTTTTAACTAAGGTAAGGTTATCTGGTCAAGTTGTCATTGACAGAAATCTGCACCCTCAGAGACGTAGGTGTCCCTGCACGTTCCTAAATGCCCTGTGACTACTGCAAGACGTGTTTTTTTTTCCTTTGTTTTGTTTCTAATAGCTATAAATGCACTACAGTATATAAGATTTCTCAAAACATTTTTCTACGTCTTCGAATTGAGAGTTTCACCACACACCGAAACGCAGCCTAGTATCACATAAGTAGCCAATGACATGACATATTGACACTTATCACCTGCGTCAGAGGTGATACAGTTGTTATGCTTTTGGCTTTAGCATACACAAATATTATGGAAATCCAATTCTCATATTCATTCTAAATGGTCCATGTTGGATATAAACAGAAGTATCAGATCAAGAAACACACACACACACACACACACACACACACACACACACACAGAAAGAAACAAACATTTTGAAATCACAAAAAAAAATGTTAGCTAACACCAAACGATGGGCAACCTGCGGCCTGAGTGCACTCTGTGGCCTGATAATTGTAATAATTGCATGATTCTTCAGCAACAGTTCAGAAGTAATGTAAACCAGGGAACATTTTTGGTACTCTAAGCTGTCATAAGAATACCTGTACAAGATTCACTAAATTTCTCACCAACTTCTCAGCTGATGAATACCTAAACCTCAATGTATTTGCAGGGAAGAAAATTTCTTGTTTGACAGCATATATTTTGTGAAGAGCTTTTCTTGCTGATGTTTATTGAGTCCAGTCATATTTCTTGGCTCACTGATGTACATTATAGAAAATACTGTCCAACTGTGATATCAAATATACTGTAAATCCAGGTTTTGTCCAATTTGTCAAAGGCATCGAAACTGAAGTGCCTCAATAGAAAGAGTAATTCTGGCTGAAGTGGAATGCGTCTTCATTCTGTTTTCATTTTATTATGAGTCACGGGTAAACAACAGTGACTGAATCTCGTACGTCGCTATAACAGGTAATCATATAGCGAGGATATTTATTTCGCAGTGCAAGGATAGGATATCATTCGCAGTGCACCACAGTGAAAATAAAAAAATTCAGAACTCTGTTTTTCTGTCTATCTATCTATCTATTGCCAGACGCTTTAATCCCGAAATAGGTGGCCACAAACAAATCCCCTCCATGTCACCCTGTCCCCCGCCATTTCATTGCCTTGCTCCCAGCTCACACCCTCCTCTCCCATACACCTCTCTACTCCATCCCTCCATCTCATCCTTGGCCTCCCCCTCCCTTTCCCACCCTCCACTTCACTCACATACACTCTCCTTCTCAGTCTCTCGCTCTCCATCCTCTCCACGTGTTCAAACCACCTCAGTGTTTTTCTTCTAACGTTTCCTGTCACATCCACATCCACACAACAAAGCTCCACTTCCTCATTTGTCAGTCTGTCTCTCCGTGTGACTCCACATGCTCCTCTCAAATAACTCATTTCCATTGCTCTCACTCTTGACTTCCGTCCCTCTAACAAGGTCCAAGCTTCACTTCTATTCGTTAGAGTTGGTATTACAATACTGTCATGAAGTAGCTTTTTCACTTCCATGCCCACTTCCCTGTTTCTTATCACTGCTTTCAAAGAACCAGCAGTCTTCCTTCCCTGTTGCATCCTTTCAAGCACTTCACCCTCTAAACTTCCATCCTTACTCATCACACTACCCAAGTGCTTAAACGCACTCACATTTTCCATTTCCTCCTCATCCAGCGTCACTGTACATTCACTGACTTCACTTCTCTCGAAGACCATAACTTTACTCTTCCCTACATTCACCTTTAGATTCCGTTTCTTACACACTCTCCCAAACTCATCCACCAAGCCTTGCAGCTCCCATTCGTCTTCACTTAACAACACAGTATCATCTGCAAACAACAGTACAGGTAGTTTCCAAACACTACCCTCTCTCACTAGGGCCGCTTCAACATCCACTGCCCTACCTTGTATCTCTTTTATAACCCCATCCATATACAGACTAAACAACCATGGAGAAATGGCATCCTTGTTTCAATCCAACCTTCAAACAGATGAATTCACTCAGTTCACTATCCACACGCACTGCAGCCTTAGCACCCTCATACATACTCTTCATGGACTTCAGCAACTTCCCATCTACTCCATATAATCTTAATACTTTCCACAATCCTTGTCTATTCACCCTTTCATATGCTTTCTCCAAATCCATGAAGGCCGCATACTGCTTCTTTCCTTTCTCTAGAAACTTTTCCACTAAAGATCTAAGAATGAATATCTGATCTACACAACCTCTTCCCTTCCTAAAACCTCCCTATTCTTGTCCAACTAATTCCTCTGTTATTTTCCTAACTCTGTCAAATGCTTTTCTTTCTACCATACACTTCTCCAATTACACTAAGAAGACAAATGTCCCTGTGATTACCAGACACTTCTTCTTCCCCTTTTCCTTTGTACAGGGTAATAATTATACCCGATTTCCGATCATCCGGAATTCTACCTTCCTCCCAGGCCAATCTGCACATCTTCCACATCCATTCTACTACTATCTATCCTCCATGCTTCAGCATTTCACCACACACTCCATCAATTCCTGGGGCTTTCCCCATTTTAAATTTCTTCATTGTTTCCACAACTTCCATCCTACTGCTTTCTTCCTCTCTGCTCACATCCCTTTGTCTCCCAGCCATTCCCCAGCCACTTTTTCTTGCATTACTTTCATTCTCTGTGTTCAACAATTCCTTAAAGATTTCTCTCCATTTGCTCACTTTTTCTACCTTCTCCACTTGAAATCTACAATTTTTATCTTTCACTCCCCAGCTAACTTCTTTGGATCCTGTCTATTTTCTTTTTTTTACCTCTTTTCAGAATATTTTATTATATTCCGTCCACTTTACACTCAAGTTTCTTCCAAATTCCTCATCCACTTTCTTGTTATTCTCTCTTACTAAACTTTTCGCCTCTCTCCCTCTCTATAAATAACTATCTCTTCCGTCTCTCACGTGGTTCCACGCCCCTGTTTCTCGTCCACTTACTATATGTTTTCTTCTTTTGTGCAACAACCTCTCTCACTTCTTCAGTCCACCATGTTGTTCCCTGCACCTCCTTTCGTCTTCTCTTCACCCCACACACCACCTCTTACGGTTTCTATCCTTCTATCTGTGCCTTGATCTCTAGCTTCCTTTCTGGTCATTCTATAGCTGCTGTTGTAGATGGCCACCGTTCTTCTCCTAGATCTATTAACAGTGGTGTACCTCAGGGCTCTGTCCTATCACCAACTCTCTTCCTTTTATTCATCAATGACATTCTAAGCTGTACATCAACCCAATCCACTCATACGCTTATGACTCCACCCTTCACCTTTCCATTCGGTTCCCGCAACGTTCATTTCAGCAGTTACGTCAGGAAACAAGGGATGAGGCTATGGCACACCTAATGTCTGACTTGGCTCGTATCTCTGACTAGGGTAAAAATAATCTGGTTGTTTTTAATATATCAAAGACTCAATTTTTACACCTCTCAACCCGACAAAATCTTCCACAGGTATGCCCACTAATGTTTAATATTATTCAGCTTAATCCTGCATCATCCTTGAACATGCTTGGGGTTTCATATACTCGGGACTTACCTTAGAAAGATCATATTACATCTCTTGTAGAATCTGCTTCCAAGAGATTAGGTGTGCTAAGCCGACTCCATTCCTTCTTTACCCCTACACAATTGTTGACTCTATACAGGGGTTTTATCCGCCCCTATGTGGAGTACAACTTTTATTCGTATGTGTGGGGAGGCTCCCCACATATAGCTATTCTCAACAGGGTGGAGTCAAAGGCTTTTCGTCTCTAACTCTCCTCCTCTTACTGATTCCCTTCAATCTCTGTCTCTTCGTTGCACTGTTACACATTTATCTCTTTTCTATCGCTACTTCAATGGTCACTGCTCCTCTGAACTGTCTGCATGTATTCCTCCACCTCTACGACAGGCGCATAGAGCCCGTCTAGCAGCAAACTCTCATCCCTTTTCTGTCCAACCCTCTAATGCAAGAGTTAACCATTACTCCCACTCCTTCATTTATGCAACAGGTCAACTCTGGAACTGTTTCCCTCGGTCTGTATTTCCTGCTTCCTATGATCTCCAGTATTTCAAATGCAGTGTGTCCAGGCATCTCCAAATGATCGTATCTTGAGTTTGGCTCTCTCTTGCATTCTTCTCTTGGAAGGAACAGTTTTTGAGGGCTCGCGGCCTTTGGTTCCTTCTTACTCGCATAAAAAAAAAAAAAAAGCTGGACAGATTTCTCCTGTGAATATCTTGAACACACCTTCCACGTCCCCCATCTGCTCCATTCTATATTTACCCAATCGCTCCTCCACTTCCCTTTCTTCCATCCTTTTGTAACTTTTCCACCCTCCATGTATGTACTCCTTCTTCCCGTCCTTCCTATCTTCTGTTTCTCCATTTTACTTAGACGTTGATTCTGACCACCACCAAGTGGCGGTCCGAAAGTCCACTCCCCCAACCTCTATATACTCTTGCATTCATTACACACCTTCAACAATACAGTACATATTTATTCACTACTACATATAATTTGTAAACGTATTATGCATTTAATGGTTACTAAAGTAGTCTGGAATTCATATATTAACATGTGTCTAGTTGGTTATATAAAAAAGAAATTGGAATCTGCAAAAGAAGTGGCCCACAGATCGATACCGAAAGAATACTTCGGCCAGCCGAACGAGAACATTCATGTATGCCTGGCCATCACGTGAGGTAATGGCATTAGGAGCACTTTAATAGGTGAGCATACAGTTATGGGGAAATGGATGTGTAAAAATAAACCCTTAGCCGGAGGCAGCTGTATCTAAAGGATCACACGAAGAGAAAATCGTCTAAGATATAAAACCATTGACCACGGGGGGGCAACGTAAACATATTATACCCCATTACAGGGGATTTTAACATCAACTTTATACAGACGCTACTGATATATTACAATGTGTTATTATGCAGAGGCGCTGAAAACGGTCCGACACATGACTTACAAAAGAACCTACCAGAGTAAAGTTGTTGCATTCAATCGTCTGCTGTGATGATAAGAAACAACGTTTATATAGCAGAAGAAAATGAGGAAAAAAAAAACTTTCCAGTCTCATCCAGCAGATGAAACTTGAAAGGAAAAATATTTAATGTCACCAGAACCACGGACTATTATGTATGCCGGTCATGATACCTGATAAAATCATCATCCCGCATTTAAGTAAGTAGCGCGAGACATACATACAGAAAGAAGATTGTCCAAGAATGTCCATATACTCCCTCTCTCTCTCTCTCTCTCTCTCCGATCTAACTGTCCTCTGTTATACCCCAAGACTCAAAGCATTTTAAAAAAAGTTATATGAGCGGTCATAAATCACACGTTGCAACGTGAGGCAACAACACGAATGCCAATAATTTGAAGAAATGTGTGGAAACCGTCCAGGAACCTCCATACATTCCAGCGAGGGGTAAAAAGTTCAAATAAAGTATCTGAATAGCAAACTACTCATTTTGCTTTTTGAAATGGTCTGTGATTAAAAAGAGTAACTCGGTCAGATGGTCAATGGATCATTTGTTACTAATGCCGTCGTTCACTGGCTAAGATGAAGTAGTCACTTGTTTAGACGGTAATGGTTGAGACGATCACTGGCGGAAGCGGTACTGGCTGATATGGTACTAGATGATGTGGTCACTGACAGAAATGGTACTGGCTGAGATGGTACTGGTTGAGATGGCCACTGGTTGAGATGGTAGTGGTTGAGATGGTAGTGGTTGAGATGGTACTGGTTGGGATGGGACTGGTTTAGATGGTCACTGATTGGGATGGTACTTTTTGTGATGCTGACTGAGATGATACTGCTTAAGATGGTACTGCCTGAGATGGTGCTGGTTGAGATGGTACTAGCTGTGATGGTACTGGATGGTATGGTTCTGATTTGGATGGCACTATATGAGATGGTACTGGTTGGGATGGTACTGGATGAGATGGTCACTTGGTGGGATGGTACTGGATGCGATGGTACTGGATGGGATGACACTGATTGGGATGGTACTGGATGGGATGGCACTGGTTGAGATGGTTTTGGTAGAGATGGCACTGATTGAAATGACACTGGTTGAGATGGTACTGGTTGAGATGGCACTGGTTGAGATGGTACTGGTTGGGATGACACTAGCTGAGATGGTCGCTGGTTGAGATAGCCATTGCTTGAAATGGTACAGGTTGGGATGGCACCAGTAGGGATAACACTGACTGAGATGGTCGCTCTTTGGGATGACACTAGCCGAGAGGGTCGCTAGTTGAGATGGCCATTGCTTGAAATGGTACTGGTTGGGATGGCACTGGTTGAGATGGATTTCGTAGAGATGGTACTGGTTGCGATGGTACTGGTTGGGATGACACTAGCCGAGATGGTCGCTGGTTGAGATGGCCATTGCTTGAAATGGTACTTGTTGGGATGGCACTGGTTGGTATGGCTCTGGTTGGGATGGCATTGGTTGAGTTGCCACTGGATGAATCGCCAGTGGTTAGACTGATCCACGGGTTGAGGAAGTACTGGTTGTCTTGATACTGGCTAGGATGACCCTTGTTGAGGTTGCACTAGTTCACTTGATATAGAACCGACGATAAGCTGCCTTAAAATTAAGAACAGTCGAGTTACCCTGAAGATGTTCTGTTTTCATATAATTTTGTGTTTGTTGCAAAAGTGGAGTGAGGTTTTGTTTTTCATATATACATTCACCTTCATCTTTACCAGACAGTCTGTCTACATTTGAAAAATGTGTATCCTTGGGGGGGGGAGAGAGAGAGAGAGAGAGAGATTGAAGGTGGTATGTCAAGATGGGTGATTCAACGGTTGTGGAGGCCTTCTCTTAGTATCTTCAAGTGTCACGGTATTGTTAAAGTTTTGTTACCCAACTGTGTAATGCTCGCAGTTTCACTCTAGCTGAATTAGATCATCTGGCATCAGCTGGAATAGAATATTAGCTTTGTTTCCACGGGAGGGTTAATGGTACAAGTATTAACACTCTGAGGCTAACATTCTTAGGCTCATATGACACACTCACTTGACCACATCTAGAGTTTGCTGGAATAAAATAGACGAACTGATTGTGGTACTGCACCAATATTAACACCCCGATTCACATCACCTGATGATATCATCTGGCATTAAATGGAACACAACAGTAGGTTGTTTCGACCATGGGAGAGTTGATATGAAATATAAATGGTCATGAAGCAAATGATATGCTATAGAGCAAAATGGCTATCGGCAAAGGCATTGACGGTCAACGGTATGACAAGCGAAGTGAACAACAACCGTAATTCGTCAGCTTAGGAAACTTTCTTATTCTTGTTCCTGAGCAGCTCACTTTGTATGTTAAAGCTAGTTATGCTCCTCATTATTCTTGCTGTATTTTTTGTATCTCAACACAGATTGCATACATATCACATTGACGTAATATGAATAAATTGGTAAGGAAAAACGTGCTATGGAGCCTCCTATGTCCCTTTAACCTTAAGAGGTAATTTCTATCTATTCTCGCTGCCATCAGTCGATCTTGATTTAGCTTTGGAGGGACCACTACAAGATATCTTGTTCGAAAGTCTATTCTTTGATGAGTAAACTTGTCATAAAAATAACAGTACAGAGGAAGAAAGTCACTGACCTTATGGAGTTAGCCGATGAGACTACAGGTCTGGGTACAGAGTCTGACATCTTTTTTTTTTTTAATGCAAAGAAAAAGGAACCAAAGGCCAGGAGCCCGCAAACCATTCCTTTAAACAAAAGAAAAAGAAAAAAACAAAAGAGAGAGAACCAAATTCAAGATCCGTTCACTCCGAGATGCCTGGACACACTGCGTTTGAAAGACTGGAGATCATACGAGGTAGGAAGTACAGAGGGAGACAGTTCCAGAGTTGACCTGTTGCATAATTGAAGGACTGGGCGTAACGGTTAACTCTTGCATTAGAGCGTTGGACAGAAAAGGGATGAGAGTTTGTTGCTAGATGGGTGCTACGCGCCCATCGTAGAGGTGGAGGGGTGCAAACAGACAGTTCAGAGGAGCAGTGACCATTGGAATAGCGATAAAAAAGAGATAAAGATGCAACAGTGTGGCGAAGACACAGAGGTTGAAGGGAGCCAGTAAGAGGAGAAGAGTTGATGAGATGAAAAGTCTTTGACTCCATCCTATTGAGAAGAGCTGTGTATGGGAAGCCTCCCAACACATAAGACTTTAACTCTACACGGGGGTGAACAAAACCCATATATAAAGTCAACAACTATGCAGGGATAAAGAAGGTACGGAGTCAGCTTAGCACACCTAATCTCTTGGAAGCAGATTTTACAAGAGATGTAACAAATTATGATCTTTCCAGTTTAAGTCCCGAGAGCATGAAACCCCAAGTATGTTTAAGGACGATCCAGGATTAAGCTGGATATTATTAAATATTAGTGGGTACTCCTATGGAAGATTTTGTTGGGATAATAAGTGTAAGAACTGAGTTTTTGATTCATTAAAAACAAGAAAAAATTTTTATCCCAGAGATACGAGCCAAGTCAGACACTAGGTGTGTCATAGCCTCATACCTTGTTTGTTGAAGTATCTCCTGAGATGGACGTTGTGAGAATCGAATGGAAAGGTGAAGGGTGGAATTATCAGGATATGAGTGGATTGGGTAAGATGTACAGCTTAGAAGGTCATTGATGAATAAAAGGAAGAGAGTTGCTGATAGGACAGAGGCCTGAGGAACACCACTACTGATAGATCTCGGAGAAGAACGGTGGCCGTCTACAACAGCAGGTATAGAACAACGAGAAGAAGGAAGCTATTGATGAAGGAACAGATAGAAGGATAGAAAACGTAAGAGGGTAGTTTGGAAATTAAAGATTTGTGCCAGACTCTGTAGTGCAATGGAAAAGCTTTCGCCAAAGTCCCGAAAGGAGGATGACCAGGAGTCGGAAAAGTAGGTGAGAAGATCGCCAGTGGAGCGTCCCTGACGGAAACCATACTGATGATCAGAAAAAAGGTTATGATAGGAAAGATGCTTTAAAATTTTTGTGTTAAGAATACTCAAAAAATTTTGAGACACATGTTAAAGCAATTGGACCATAGGTAGAGGGTTGGGAAAGGTCACCCTTCTTTGGGACTGACTGAATAAGAGCAAACTTCCAGCAAGGTAGAAAGGTACAAGTTGATAGACAAAGACAAAAGAGTTTACCTAGGCAGAGTATAAGCACAGAAACACAGTTCTAGAGGACAACAGGAGGGACCCCGTCAGGCCCATATGCCTTGTTAGAATTGAGGCCAATGATGGCAGAAATATATCAGCTGAATAAATTTAAATGTCAGCCATGAGGAAGTCAGAGGGGGGAAGTGATGGAATCGTCTAAGGTGGAATTGGAGGAGAAAGTCTGAAAGAAGAGATCTGCTTTATCTGTAGAAGAAATAGTTACAGACCCATCAGAGTAGAAAAAAGGAGGGAAAGATGATGAGGTAAAGTTTTTAGAAAGGTTTCTGGCAAGGTGCCAGAAGGAGCGGGAAGAATTCGAGTTGGAGAGTTGACAGCATTTAGTATGAATGAAGTCATTTTTAGCAGAGCCAAGAACAGACTTAGCATGATTCCGGGCAGAAACATAGAAAAGATGTGATTCAGAGGTTGGTTGGTTTCTGTACTCTCGTGGAAAAATCAGTCTTTACACTTGTGAGCCTTATATATGTTTGTTTGAACGGAATGAATCGGGTGAAACATACTTCTGTGACATTGACATGTCTGAGTGAAGCACAAGTGATGTCTCGGTTACCACGACCTGAGTAAGATTCGCATACATAAACTGTTTTCTAAGAATTCGTTTAATTATGTATAGATAATTGTTATAACGATCCTACCCTGAGTAATCTGACAAAACTATGTTTTATTTATTTCAAGTACGCATATCACATTGCTCTATTTGACATCCCTGATTATTAAGGTTTTGTCGTAGAATAATTATCAAGCACTTTGGTGAATGGCATAGCTATCTTGGGTTTCATTGTGCTCAGTAACAGATCAGTACCGTAATCATGGAGGAGAAAACATACGGAGTATTAACTCATACGGGCGAACACGAGACCAGTGTACTGAGCTGGCTTGGTCAACAGATAACATTGTGGTCGCCGGTGTGTCGTCTATTTGTTTACAGAAGTTGACACTTGACAGGCGGGATGTGAGGAGGCATGGCATTACAAAGAAACATGGCTCCAAATGCTGGACACCGCTGTGTTTGCGGGAAAAAACATCGGACTGTAACTAACCTATGGTTCATTTCTTCCCAAAGGACAAAAAGGGATGCAGAAAACAGATATGACAAACTTTTATGCATAAACAGGTGTATTAGGTCATAAACGTAAGTGCAGATTAACCCCTTAACCGAAGGGCGTCACATTTCGTGATGCTTGGGAGCGAGGGATCATACTGCAGGGCGTCACTTTTGTGATTCTGTGTTATTTTGAAATCGCCCGGGCTTTCAAGTGGTGGCTTGTATCATCTATCAGTACTGCCAATGTCCAACACTAGTCAGCACTCCTAATCTCATCTGTACTCCCATCCATTATTGACAATTTAGCCATTTCTCCCCGCTCTTGACTCCCCTCCGTACCTCCCCTCCATTACCCTCTCCTCTCGCCTGCCCGGCCGTGCTACGCTAAGTAAATCTTCCCTGAAATTTTCCGCTGATTTCATCCATTGAAATAAGCCCTATGCCCTATTCTTATGCCAAATAATATATACAAGAAAGAAATATGGTAAGTGATAGTGCCATACACCTGGAATTGGCTAATTATCACCTGACAACACCTCACGTGCACTCGTTCGCTAATTTTCGCTGTTTATTTCCCCTTGAAATATGCCGTATAATCTATGCTCGTAATAAAAATATATATAAGAAAGGAAGGGAGAAGCCGAAGTGATATTTACATTCACCTGGAACTACCTAAGTTATTATGTATTGTCTAGATTTCCTGCCAATCATTTCATAGCGTATATATTAGCAGCTTTCACCTTGCTGACATTGGCAGCATTGCACTCCCCCTAGGCAGGCCACCCACCACACTGTATTCAGTTTACTGTCGTCTTTCAAGGTGAAAGCACGTCGGATTTGTGCCTGTCCAATTCCGCAGCTTTTTAGTCCCAAGCAAAGGGCCCTGTGACCTCTACCCCCTACTAAACCTCGTGTGGAAAGAGGTAAAAGGCTAAGTGACTGCTGTGGAACGTGATCTGGCTAATTTGTCAATGAAAATGATAGACAGTGACTACGATCTATCTGGTGAGTAAAACAGTGCAAGTGGAAATGTAAATAATGTGTAAATAATGTGTAAACAGCAAGTGAAAGCAGTGAATGTAAATATAAGTGAACAGTGGAAAATGGTTTTATAAGTTACTGCAAGTGACTGCATAACACAGTGTAAATAAAATAGAAATGTAAGTACTGTAAATAAAATAGTGTAAATAGAAATGTAAATGAGTAGTAATATAAGAATACGAGTATATATACTAGGAGTAATGAAAGTCAAAGTTTCACTCAAGCATGTATGAATACTATGAGTTATGAAAGTGAAAATGAAAGTGACAGATTCACTCTCAACGCTATTATACAGGACGAAAGTGAATGCTACGTATTTTACTGAAAGAGAAATTGAATGCCTACAGTGACAATAAACTATTACTGAAGGAAACTTATGGATAAAGACTGTAGATATATATGAGTGTTATCTGGTAACAGAAATATAAACTGTAAGTGTTTTTATGAATAATAAATGACAGAACACCAGCGGCGAATGATCACAGGTGCCTACAGTGACAATAAACTACTGTTGCTGAAGGAAACTGATGGATAAAAACTGTAGATATATATAAGTGTTATCTAGTAATAGAAATATAAACAGTGAGTGTTTTTATGAATAATAAATGACAACACCAGCAGCCCTCGTAATTTTCATTGCTTTCACAGTTTTTTTTTTTTTTTTGGAGTATGGATTCCAAACTATTTGAGAATCATAGAATAGTGTTTCTAGTGATAATATCAGGCTCTGGTAATAATATTACGGGTTATCAGGAAGTGTAAAGTGGAGACATCGTAACCCAACTTCAGAGGTCTCCACAAGTCCTAGGATACTCGACGAAGGCTCAACAAACATCCCAGGAGAAAGCTGAAGGTATGTGCCATATGCTTATATAATTATAATATTCTAGGGCTAATAACTGATTTTTGGCAAATATTTTTAGAGAGTCTGTCGGAGCGCGAATATATCAGTGAGACACGCAAGTCAGGCAAAAACAACCCCGCGGTTTAGGGTTTAAGAAGCCACAACAGCTGAAACTGGGCCTCGGCACGTACGCCTAAGATACTGTATGGATTACTATGCTTCATTATACATGATTAAGGATACGTTGAACATTGATATGAGACACGTGAACTTGCTGAGGTCATACCGCTACATTCACAACGTAGGATATTATTTACCGGTCCTCACATGATCAATAATGATTCACGATATTCATATATTTTTCCCTATTATTGATCTTGTGAAAATTACAGTGAAGATATGTACCATCGATCATTAAATGATACTACTTATATATACCAATAACGGGAAATTACTGTTACAGTATATGCAAGTTAGAACCATGTTATATATATATATATATATATATATATATATATATATATATATATATATATATATATATATATGAAAGGAAGGCAATGATTGATTATGTGTGTGTGGATGAAAGGATGCGAAGATGTGTAATGGATGCAAGAGCTTATAGAGGTTGGGGGAGTCGACTTTCTGACCACTACTTGGTGGTGGCCAGAATTAGGATTCAAGTAAGATGGAGGAATAGAAGAAGGGAAAGACGAGAGGAAGGAGTAGTTGCACGGAGAGTGGAAAGGTTACAAGAGGATGAGAAAAAGGCAGTGTATAAGAGAGAAGTGGAGGAACGTTTCGTTTTTAAAGGCTCCAATATGCTTGCATGTGTCGGCCTTGGTCACCTAATGGCGGCTTTCCACGCTGCACAATCCATTGCAGCCTCCCTGTTCAGTCCCTTAACCCTAAAGTCACACTTAATGACCTTGTCCCATGTCTTTCGGTCTACCCCTCATAACCCCACCCCCAATATTAACACTTCTCACCTTCCTCACCCAGTTATCATCCCCCATCCTCTCCACATGTCCAAACCACCTCAATCTACCTCTCCTCATCACAACACCAATACACTCCAGTCCCATCCTACCTCTTAACTCTTCCATTGTAAACCCATCCCCTCCAGGCCTTGGACGCAGGGACGCACTGCACATCCACCTAATCATTGTCATTTCTGTACGTCTGAGCTGGCGAATATCTTCCTCCCTCACTGCCCAGGTCTCACTGCCATACAGCATTACACTCCTAACACATGCTGCATACAAAGACCCCTTAGCACGTAAGGAGAGCCCTCTCAATGTCAGGAGAGGCAAGAGCTCCCTGAACTTCTTCCAACCACTTCTCACCCTAGCCACAGAGCTAGCTCCAGCCCTACCTCCAGCACACAACATCTCCCAAATAACAAAACTTTTCCACACACTCAAGAGATTCACCTGCAAGTTCAATCCTTTCACGTCTGACAATCTCCACCTGCTCACCCCGGCACACCGTACACATAAAATCAACATTATCTCACAGTCTACCTCTGATACCACTACATCTCTTATGCACCCATTTATCACACACACTGCACAAGATGGAAATACTTCCCACGCCCTTGTGGTAAACTGCACATGGCCACTCTCCCTCATCTTTGACAGTACCGCCACCAACCCTAGATATCATCACTTTTGTTTTATCTGCATTTACCCTTAAACCCTTTTGCCCCATACCATCTCTCCACTTCCTAAACCTTTCCTCCGCCTCCCTTTCATTCTCTGCAATCAACACCAAATCATCAGCATACAACAACTCCCTCGGGAGTCCATTTCTAAAGTCACGTGAAAGGGCTTCAAGTACCACGATAAACAACATGGGACTAAAGACTGACCCCTGATGCACACCAACATTCACGGAAAACTCATTACTCAAATCTCCATTCACTCTCACCTGTGTGTGAGCACCCACATACATGGCCATAACCACCCTAACCAGCCACTCCTCCAAGCCAAGCTTTCTCATTGCCCACTTCACACGTCTCTAGGGACTCTGTCAAAGGCCTTTTCCAAATCAACAAAAACAAAATAAAGATTCCTTCTCCTACCAATATATTTTTCCTGAAGTTGTTGAACAATGAATATGGCATCAGTGGTCCCCCTACCTGGCATAAACCCAAACTGCATCTCATCAATATTCATTCTTTCTCTAATTATACCTTCTAAAACTCTCTCCATTACCTTCATTATCTGATCCAAAAGCTTTATACCTCTATAATTTCCTCTTTCCAGGGCATCACCCTTCCCTTTATACACATTTACAATTACACTCTTCAGCCAATCATCTGGGACTCATAAATAATCCTATTTACCAGGTCAGTGACTAAACTCACCCCTATATCGCCTGAGGCCTTCAACATTTCGGCAGTCAACCCAGACACACCTGCTGCCTTCCCCACCCTCATCCTGCCTATTGCCTTACTCACAGTAGCAGTATCAATCAAAGGCCAAGGGCCAGACACTGGATCTGCTGGCTCCAAACCTTCCCTGTCCCAGTCAAACTCCTCATTCAACAACCGGTTATAATGCTCTCTCCATGCATCTTCAATATCCTCACTGTTCACCACTACCCTTCCTTCATCATTCTTCACACACTGCTCACCTATGATATCCCGATTATCCCTCTTCACCTGACCTGCCACCCTAAATAAATTTTTTCTTACCCATGATTTAGGTTATCAAGTAATTGTCTCTGTGACTCAGACTTTGCCCTGTATACCTCTCTTCTAGCCCTATGCTTGGCAGCCAAATATTCCTCTTTGCTACCACCCTTCTTCCATTCCCGGAAAAGCCTTCTTTTCTCCTTAATTGCAGCTTCTACACCCTCATCCCACCACCAAGTTACTTTATGTCTTGGTGGTCCTCTTGTCCAGCCACATGTTACATCAGTAACTCGCAAGAAATTGTTCTTGAGGGGTCTGTACTGTTCATTAACGCCTCTGTCTACAGCTCCCTGTTCAGCCACCACTCTCCTCAACTTGCTATAGAAGGCATCCCTTACTACTTGGTTTTTCAGCTTCCATATTTTCCTCCTAGGTACATAAGTCCTCTTTTTCATCACTTGTTCTTTAAGCACCATATCACAAATCAATAGTTTGTGCTGCTGCACACACTCCTCACTTCCTATAACTTTAACATCCCTCACTAACCTCCTATCAGCCCTCCTAACCAGAAAATAATCTATCTGACTGCTATTTCCCCCAGACTCATACGTAATTAACCTACTGTCTCTTTTCCTAAAATATGTGTTGCACACAATCATGTCCGTTGCCTCCCCAAACTCGAGTATCCTTTCCCCTTTTGCATTCCTTAGACCATATGCACATCCCCCATGCACTCCTTCATAACCTTGTGCTACTTCACCTACATGACCATTTAAGTCCCCTCCCAAAATCATTATCTCATCATCCTGCATACCACCCACTGCACGTATTAAATCATCTCAAAATCTTTCTCTGATTCATCCAATCCTGCCTATGGAGCATATGCCAATATAATCGCAGCTATCTTTCTTCCCAACAGAATTTTCACTACTTATAGCAACAGTCCTTCCCAACAATCTTTCTGGCTGATCCCCCCCTGTAACGGACTTCCTGCAAACACGCCACATCCACCCACCTCCTACTGAATGCCTCAACGACTTCCCCAGCTCTTCCCCTCAAACTTCCCACATTCCATGAACCCACCCTCATCCCCATGGGTGATTTACTGTCCTCAGGCTTGCTTTGAAACTTATTTCGTTTTGTTATCTTCAGTATTAATAAAGGGGGACAGACACAGCACAGGTCCCACTCACTGCACAGTCCCAGGTCCAGGCAATGGATCTGGGACCCCTAGCCCACCAGCTTACCAGTGGCTGTGGTAGTGGCCTCGGGGCACCCTGCCAGGACAGCTGCAGGGACACCCTCCAAGCGCGTCTTGGCACTGCAACTATCCCGCCATTATACACCCACTGATAGGGCAGCCTCCTGGGGCGCTAGTCCCAGGTTCGGGCCCCTCTCTATTGGGTGGAAGCGGCAGCCTGGGAACCGCAATGCCCTGTACCCTCTAGCACAGGCCCGAGCCCCATCTCGCCCTGGACCCACGATCTATGCTGGCGGAACCCCCACCACGCCTCCCCCCAGAAGTCCGCCACTAGGTAGCGGGGGCAAAGTTTTCTGGCCTCATGCCCTTGCTGGCGCCAACCCCTGTAACATAGTGGGATACGTTGTGTGAAATGTAAAGTGCATGTGGTGTAGTGCATAGATACTTGGAGGAAATGTTTGGGAGAGTATGCTGGTCTACTCTCCATGTTATTGTCACACTGAAAAGGTCAGCAAAGGAGGATGGTTAGATAGCTAGTGAAACAGGAGCTCCAGCTCTCCCTATCACCAGCATTCCCATTCCCCTCGGGAGTACTACCCTGTTCGGCCCGTGCTACAGCCTCCTCCTACAATTGGGCAAATATGAATTGGAGCAGATGGGAGACGTGGAAGGTGTGTAGGATATTTACATAAGAAATATGTCCAGCATGTGATGTGGTGTGTGGAAGGAAGAGAAGATGGAGGGGGGTGCAAGGAACAGCATGGTGGACTGAAGAGGTGAGACAGGCTGTGGCACAAAAGAAGAAAGCATACAATGAATGGATGAGAAATAGGGGCTTGGAAGAAGTTGAGAGGTGGAAGAGAGAGTTATATGTAGAAAGAAAGAGAGAGGTGAAAAGATTAGTAAGAGAGAGTAAGAAGAGAGTGGATGAGGAATTTGGAAGGAATTTGAGTGTAAAGTGGAGGGACTGTAAGAAAATGTTCTGGAAAGAGGTGAAAAGAGTAAGACAGGGTGGAAGTGAAGTTAGCAGGGGAGTCAAAGATAAAAATGGTAGATTACTAGTGGAAAAGGGAGAAAAAGTGAGCAGATGGAGAGAACACTTTAAAGAGTTGTTGAACATAGAGGATGGAGTAATGCGAGTATAAGTGGCTGGGGAATGGCTGGGAGAAGGAGGGAGGTGAGAAGACAGGAAGAAATCAGTAGGATAGAAGTTGTGGAAGCAATGAAGAAAGTTAAATTGGGGAAAGCCCCAGGAATTGATGGAGTGTGTGGTGAAATGCTGAAGCATGGGGGAGAGATAGTAGTAGAATGGATGTGGAAGACGTGCAGATTGGCCTGGGAGGAAGGTAGAGTCCCGGAGGATTAGAAGTCAGGTATAATTATTCCCTTGTACAAAGGAAAAGGGGAAAAAGAAGTGTGTGGTAATCATAGGGGCATTTGTCTTCTTAGTATAATAGGAAAAGTGTATGGTAGGATACTTATTGACAGAGTTAGAGAAAGAACAGAGAAATTAGTTGGAGAAGAACAGGGAGGCTTTAGGAAGGGAAGAGGTTGTGTAGATCAGATATTCATTCTTAGATCTTTAGTGGAAAAGTTTCTAGAGAAGGGAAAGAAGTTGTATGCGGCTTTCATGGATTTGGAGAAAGCATATGACAGGGTGGATAGACAAGGATTGTGGAAAGTGTTAAGAGTATATAGAGTAGATGGGAAGTTGTTGAATGCTGTGAAGAGTATGTATGATGGTGCGAAGGCTGCAGTGCGTGTGAATGGTGAACTAAGTGAATTTTTCTCTTTGAAAATTGGGTTGAAACAGGGATGTGTCATGTCTCCATGGTTGTTCAATCTGTACATGGATGGGGTAATAAAAGAGGTACAAGGTAGGGTAGTGGATGTTGGAGTGGCCCTGGTGTGAGAGGATAGTGTTTGGAAACTCCCTGTACTGTTGTTTGCAGATGATACTGTGTTGTTGAGTCAAGACGAAGGGGAGCTGCAAGGCTTGGTGGATGGGTTTGGGAGAGTGTGTAAGAAACGGAATCTAAAGGTGAATGTAGGAAAGAGTAAAGTGATGGTCTTTGAGAAGGGTGAAGTCAGTGAATGTACAGCGAGGTTGGATGGTGAGGAATTGGAAAATGTGAGTATGTTTGAGTACTTGGGTAGTGTGATGAGTAAAGATGGAGGTTTGGAGGGTGAAGTACTTGAAAGGGTGCAGCAGGGAAGAAAGGTTGCTGGTTCTTTGAAAACAGTGATAAGAAACAGGGAAGTGAGCATGGAAGTGAAAAAGTTACTACATGACAGTATTATGATACCAACTCTAACGTATGGAAGTGAAGCTTGGACGTTGTTGGAAGGACACAAGTCTAGAGTGAGAGCAGTGGAAATGAGTTATTTAAGAGGAGCCTGTGGAGTCACATGAGACAGGCTGACGAATGAGGAAATAAAGGAGCGTTGTGGTGTGGATGTGGATGTGATAGGAAGCGTTATGAGGAACACACTGAGGTGGTTTGGCCGTGTGGAGAGAATGGAGGGTGAAAGACTGACGAAGAGAGTTTATGTGAGTGAGGTGGAGGGGGGAAGAGGGAGGGGGAGGCCGAGGACGAGATGGAGGGATGGGGTGGAGAGGTATATGAGAGAGGGGTGTGTGCGTTGGGAGCAGGGCAGTGAAATGGCGGGGGACAGGGCTACTTGGAGGCGATTTGTTTGTGGCCACCCCAAACGGGATTGAGGCGTCTGGCAATATATATATATATATATATCATCATCATCATCAGCCATTACAAGTCCACTGCTGAACAAAGGTCTCCCCCAACCTTCTCCACGAATTCCTTGACTGAGCCAATCTTTGCCACGTTTTCCCTGCAAGTTTCTGTATCTCATCCCTGGACCTCCTGTCTTGCCTTTTTCTTCTACGCTCACCATCTCTTGGTGTCCATTCAGTCAGCCTCTTGCTCCATCGATTATCTCTTATTCTTGCTACATGGCCTGCCCACTTCCATTTCTGTTCTTCTATATTATCTTTAACTTTGGTCTGCTCTCTCACCCAAGTTTATCTTTACCCGTTTCTTAAAGATATTCCCAACATTGACCTTTCTAATGCTCTCTGAGAACGAATTAATTTATTTTCCATCGATTTTATCAGTTTCCAAGTCTCGCAACCATACGTCATAGCTGGAATTATACATTCGTTATATACTTTTAGTTTCATACAAACTGGCAAGCTACTTTTCATAATGTCCCTATGTTTACCGAAAGCTTTCCATCCAATTGTAATGCGTATTTTTATTTCGCTATCATTATCTTTCGTTAATTTTAGTGTTTGTCGCAGGTAATTGTATTCCTCGACTCTTTCAAGAATTTCTCCTTTTATTCTGATGACGCTCTTTGGTGTTTGGGGATTAAAAATTACCTTAGTTTTACTCTGGTTCATCTTTAGCCCTACTTTCAGACTTTCTCTGTTCAGGTCACTTAACATTTCTTGCAATGTCTCTGCTGTCTCTGAGAGCAGGACTATGTCATCTGCAAATCTTAAATGGTTTAGCTTTTCTCAATCTGTGTTCACTCCTTTGTTTTCCCAGTCTAGCTCTCTGAAAATACTTTCTAGGCATTCTCTAAACAATTTTGGTGAAATTGTATCTCCCTGACGCACACCTTTCTCAATCTTAATTTTCTCTGAGTCCTTATGAAATTTAACTGTAGCAGTTCCCTCTTTATATATGTTTTCGAGCAGCTTTACAATGTTCTCATTCACTCCTTGTTCTCGCAATGAATTTATAATTGCTATGTACTCCACTGAGTCGAAAGCCTTCTCGTAATCAACAAAACATAAGCACAGTGGTTTATTATATTCTGTAGGTGCAAGGTAGGGCAGTGGATGTGGGGGTAGCTCTAATGAATGAGGGTGAGATTTGGAAGATTCCGGTGTTGCTGTTTGCTGATGATACAGTATTGTTGAGTGAAGATGAATGGGAGTTGCAAAGTTTGGTGAATGAATCTGGGACAGTGTGTAGGAGGAGGAATCTGAAAGTTAATGTAAACAAAAGTAAAGTTATGGTGTTTGAGGGGAATGAAGTCACAGAGTGTGCAGTGAGGTTGGATGGTGAGGATATGGAGAATGTGAATGCATTCAAGTACTTGGGTAGTGTAATGAGTAAGGATGGAACTTTGGGGGATGAAGTGTATGAAAGGGTACAGCAGGGAAGGAAGGTTGTTGGTTCACTGAAAGCAGTGATGAGAAATAGGGAGGTGAGTATGGAAGTTAAGAAGTAACTGCACGATAGTATTGTGATCCCTACCCTGACGTACGGAAGAGAGGCGTGGACCTTGCAAGAGGGGAACAAGTCAAGAGTGAGAACAGTGGAAATGAGCTACTTGAGAGGAGCATGTGGAGTGACGTGGAGGGACAGGTTGACGAATGAAGAAGTGAAGGAACGTTGTGTGGTGGATGTGGATGTGGTTGAGAAGATTAGGAGAAATACACTGAGGTGGTTTGGACATGTGAAGAGAATGGAGAATGAAAGACTGACTAAGAGGGTGTATGTAGGTGAGGTGGAGGGAGGGAGAGGGAGGGGTAGACCGAGGATGAGGTGGAGGGATGGAGTTGAGAGGTATATGAGGTAGGGGGGGTGAGTTGGGGGGAGGGTAGTCAAATGGTGGGTGACAGAGCGACTTGGAGACGTTTTGTCTGCGGCCACCTTTTGCGGGATTAGGGCGTCGGGCTATAGATAGATAGATAGTTTTCTCAATTAACTGATTCATTGTGTGTAGATGATCAGTAGTCGAGTACCCGTTTCGGTAGGATGGTTTTCCTTCAGATTTGTAGTTATTCTGTTTGTAAGGACTTTAGTGAAGAGTTTGTAAATGAGTGATAGCAAGCTAATGGTTCGATAGTTACTAAGGTCTTTTAAATCACCTTTTTTGTAAAGTAAAATAACTATTGCATTACATCATGTTTTGGGAATTTTCCTCCTTTTTATATACTGAGTAAATAAGTAAGCAAGCCTAGAGTGTACTTCTGCTCCTGCATCCAACAGTAAATCTGCTACTATTCCATCTTCTCCCGGAGCTTTCCTTCTTCATATTTATGAGAGAATTATTTACTTCGTCTGGTGTTACCTCAGGTTTTTCACTTGTGTGAACTATAAAGTTAGCTGTTGGTATTACTGTCTTTGATGCATATAGTTCTTTGTAAAATTCTTTAACTCTCTTCAGCATCTTATCTTTGCATTGAATGGCGTCACCGTTTTTGTCTTTTAGTGTTGTAATTTGTTGCTTTCCAAGTGTCATTTTACTTCGGACTTGTTTCAGACTTTTTCCATTTTTTGATGGTTTCTTTTATTTGATCCATGTTTCTCATTCTTTTTCTTCTCTTTGTCTCTTATTGATAAGCTTATTTAATTCTGCTCGTTCTATTTCATCTTTCTTTGTTTTTTTCATTTCCTTTCTTTTTTTCATAAGCTCAGGTGTCTTTTCTGAATACTTATTGGTTTTGGTTGTATTAGGCTTTCCTACTACCTCCGCTGATTCTTTTAGAACTTTTGTTAGTCTGTCATTCAGTTCATCAATGTCACATTCAGCATTACTGAGAGCCTGATATATATATATATATATATATATATATATATATATATATATATATATATATATATATATATATATATATATATACAGTATGTGGTCGGTGGGGGCGCTCACCATCCACTCACTCGATGTAGTGCCGTAGTGCCACAAATTTAGTATTCATGTATGTGTTTAGAGGTACTGTAATTTCTAAGTTAGATAGGGTGTAACCTGAATACTAGTCTATAAATTCCTGTCCTAAGTAGTAATTCATATGTTAATGATTGATGTAAGGTTAACTTTATTTTTATATGTATGCATCTCTGTATCTATGCATTGGGTGATGTAATTGTGGATGTTGAGCTACGGGAATTCCTCCGTCTGGTCGAGTAATGAATAATAGATGCGCGCAGCTTTTCTCCTTGTTTGTGCGTTGTTGTGGGGCGCCAAGTTTAAACCTTAAACAGAGTAATGATGGGTATACAATTCTTTCCGTATCCTAGTTGTGAAATGCTTACTAATGAAGCTGCTAGAACCCAAATATGTAAAATTAACAGTCAAAAATGCCTAAATAATGTCATTTGTGAGGATTTAATAGTCCCGCTTGCCTTAGCCGTCACTAGATGGCATAAGCTGCTCCAAATTCAAGGGGGGATAGTGGTAAATTCAGTATCTAAATTAAGTAAGGATTGAATCCCAAATTTTCCCCAATTCAATCAAAGTCCTGGCGTCATGTGTACACTGCTAAATAAATTGTGAAGAGAACTGAAACCCACCATATTCCAAAAAC
The DNA here is from genome assembly GCF_032717465.1 of Coenobita brevimanus. Classification (NCBI taxonomy): domain Eukaryota; kingdom Metazoa; phylum Arthropoda; class Malacostraca; order Decapoda; family Coenobitidae; genus Coenobita; species Coenobita brevimanus. Next base: position 19,668,245 of record NC_137013.1, on the reverse strand, counting down.
ACCAACTCATTTGATCTAGCAGTGGCGTCTCTGGCGTACCCGGGGAGCCTCATTCGCTGCTCAGACATCGTGTATAATGGACGTTGGTTCAGGTGAGCTGTCCACATTCCCCTTTCCCCCACCCCCTTTTCCTTGTTTAATCCTTACTTGGTGTGAACCATATGAAGTAATATTGTTAAAAGCTTAACGTAGATTCGCTGCTCAGACATCGTGTGTAATGGACGTTGGTTCAGTCCCCAGACACCGGCGACGCCAGAGTGTGCACGAGGCCTTCTCGTGGTATTGCCCATAGACTCTTACATACACTCATTACACTACCCATGAATTATTTTGTAAACCAAATGTTGTTGAAATGGTATCATTGATCAAGTGAACTTCTTTTTTTTGTAGATAAGGAATAGAAATTTAAAAATGATGTGAACTTGTAACGGAAAGGCGAAATTCAAATTCATTAACCGTTTTCTTTCTCTTATATGAATGTTAGAAAATTAGGAGCGTGGAAGGGAACTTAGTGGTTGTGAACAATAATGTGATTTTTGAATTGTACCTCGAGGCTAAACAAGCCCGAGTGATTATGTATTCTTGGTGATTATGCGATTTTGAATTGTTCCTCGAGGCTACACAAGCCCGAGTGAGTATGCATTTTTGGTGATTATGTAGTAATGATGATTATGAACTATTAATAATTATGAATTGATAGTGTTCGTGGATTATAGAGAATTGCATGATGAGAGTATACTATACGGACGAAATAGAACACGAGTAATTATTTTTATTGGTTCGAGGCTATGCCAGCCCGAAAAGACAACCCAAGCTAGTAAAAAGGTACAGTCGCCAAACTTTCCACCTGGGCCACCTAGCCGCGAGAGGTGATTAACTGGTGCTGGCAACAGGGAATCTGTTTGTTCGTGTGTACGTGCTCGACGAAAGTTCGAATCAACAACTCTCTTCGTCTGTAGTGAACCTCCGTCAGAGTTCATCCCACAGATGACTGAGTACGGAGTTGGGTGAGGAGAAAAATGTCTCAGGAGTAAGGCGACTCTCCCATCGGCTCAGCCAGTTGCATGAAACTGGTCGCACGGAAAATTGTTATGTGCCACAGGTCGCGCTGACCAAGGCCAAATAAATATGACTGTATGAAATTTATAGTAAGGTAATATATATTATGATAAAAATATATACTTATATAATAATCTCAGGGGTGGATACATCACATCGGTCGACTCATGACTAGCTGACTCGGGCAGTATTCCGCGTCAACGAACGAGTTTCAGCCTCTGACTTCTACAGTTCCTATCTCTCCCACTTACTGTAGTTTAAATTAATATCCGCCCAATGAGTAATCCCGTAACGATTAATGACCTACCTTATGTAATCATGTCTCGGATCAAGAATGGTATTTCAATAGGTTTAATAGAGATCGGCCCAGGACTGGCGAAATGCAAAACGAACTGACACCGGCATCTATTTTTCTACCCTAAGGGCCGGTCTCACGACGGTTCTTCTCCCCAATATTCAGGAGACAATATTTAGCCTTGGGTTTATCACGTAATAATGAAAACGAACACGTTTATTAATATGTAATATATGTAAAGATGCGGTCTTTTAGATTATTTTCCTTTCTTGTTTTCAGTACTCGCATTATCCAATACTTTCAAGAAGTTCGTTTGAAATTTGTCAGCTAAAAATTGTTGACTGACTATTGGGATGAACTCTGAGGTTCACTACGGAACACGAGAGTTGATGATCCGAACTTTCGTCGAGCATGTACACACGAACACACAGATACACTGTTGCCAGCACCCGTTACCCACCTCTCTCGGCTGGGTGGCCCAGGTGGAAAGTTTGGCGACTGTACCTGTCTTGAGGCCATTGTCGAGCCCAAGAATAACTGACAAAAAAAAAGTAAGGTATGATGACCTCAGAAATCGCTTGTATGTACCAAATTGCCTGGTGACAATGTTGTAGGAATGATCACCCAAACCATAGTTTTAATGTACAACCTTCTTTAATATGACAAAAGGTCATGTAATTAAAAATGTCTTTTGAAAACCAGTATAAAATTATTAAAGTAGAGTAAAGTATATGTCATTTTTTTTTTCTTGTTATACCTAATCAAGGGCATTATGTCCTCATGCCTAACTCACTCCCCTTCCAATTCAAGATTCCTTCGCTTAGGGAACGACGACCACACGTGGTACTGACTTAATCTAGACTCGGCCAAAAACTACAAACGCTACCAAACTTTTCTTAAACAATTATCATCTACCATACCAAGTCAAAACACCACCCCCTCCCCCCTTTTGTTTTATTGAAGTGAATTTTCTATTAACCAAGGAGGGGAGACTAAGTCGAGTACCATCTGTATTATCAATAGGTAAGTTAACCAGTACCAACAACCGGTAAGACTATAAATCCTAACATTACCCTGATTGAAAAATAACGGTGGAAGAAAATTGCGACCGTTACAGTGCTGCTGTCGGGTGTCTACCCTTTCCTCTCCTCCATCCTCCTTTCCTTCCATCCTCTTCTGTCTTCCTTTACTTCATTCTTTCCTTGTCCTTCTGCCTACGGGTAACTTTACACTCCCTCTTCTGTCTTTCATTCCCTTATTCTTTCCTCTTTCTTCTGCCTGTGAGTGACTCTGCACTGAGTGACAAGCCAAATGGTTTCCTGTACATCAGGAAACCATTTACTACTCTGGGTGGTAACCATATAACCAAATTTTGGCGCCTGGTGGTTTAGTGAGTAATTATTGCGCTCCAATCGGATTGAGCCGGTGAAGATTTATATCCAAGGGATGGTTGGGGTTGATTGCTCATGTAATGCCACTCAGGGATGAGTGAGGTTGGTCACTCTCATCTTAACCCACCGCGTCCCGGAGACGTGAATTCACGTCCTCACATGATGTGCACTCATATTCCGGAAACGTAAATTAACGCGGCAACATTGCAAGGTCCCTAATTTGCACAGTTTTCAATTTTTGTGAGTGATTTTTGGCACGTATACACGGGACACCTTCCTTTACAAGATGCCAGACAGGGACAATGCCTTATCCAGCATGACCTCCTCCCCGACCCCTGCATGACCTTTTCTCAGCAATTCACCTGTTATCAGTGACCTGGCCAGTAAAGCCATGTCATGCCACGGTACGAAATTCAGGGTCAGAGTGATTCCCCAGTCGATGAGAATGTGGAGGACAAACATTAGAGGAAGAAACAGTCAGAAATGATGATCAGGTAATGTGGCAAAAAAAGGTCAGGAATGGTGATGAGTTAGTGAGTGAAACAATGCTTATAATGCCTATATTACCGTTTGAAAACCAATATACTCTCGTACTACGTATAAATTCGTACCAAATAAATAAATAAATACCGTTTATGAGTGGTGCAGAATAGTTATCCTCCCATTGAACTCGTTTTCTTTGCAGCCAGCCTGATAGAAAACCCTGTAAGGTAAGGAGGTACTCCTACCTGGATCGAGTATTTTAAACCTCAGGTGAGCGATTTCTCTATGAATTTTCGAGGTTTCTCACCAAAAGCTGATGTTTGAGCCAAAGAAAAAAAAAATGTCCAAAAATGTCGGGACTGGGGCGTACCACTGCCCAGAAAATGTCGGGATGGGGCGGGTTAAATGTCGGGACCAACTGCTTAGCCCCGGGCTCCTACGCTCCTCATGGGGCAATGTAGGATTTGATGATGGATGGATGGATATATATAGTATATATATTTTCCCGATTCATAATCTAACCATAGTCTACCCTATAACCGTTTTCTTTTACTCCCGTTCTCCCTTATCTAGCTTGTGCACTAGTGGCGTAAAGGTAATGGTCTCACAATTTTAACGTTGAGTCGTTACTCCGTATCTTTTCTTCTCCGTGACCGTAATTAAACATTTTTGTATGAGTTGCCAAATAGCATGGACAAAATCGGAGGTAATGATGAAAAGTCCGTCTGTGGAATAGGTGCATATTCCAACAGTGGTGCATGATGACCATGTCCGCGGAAGTGCGTTGGTCCATCATCAACCTTGACACTCAAGGTCTCAGCTTTAGAGAGATCTCGTGTCGCACTGGTGTGTCGATTTCTATTGTCTCATTGTGGGTCAACCGGTTACAACGCATCTCTCTCTTTCTCTCTCTCTCTCTCTCTTTCCCTCTCTATCGCATATGATATAGTTTTTATTATAATTGTCATTTTGTTTATGCCCGGTAGGCAATACCTAATGTTGTTGCTAAGGATCCTTTCGCCACTGCAACCACCGTCTGTGAGGATCTAGGACTAACCTGCACTGAGAGAACAATAAGATCAAGGTTGCACTCTGCTGGGATATTCTCCCTCGTCCACGCAAGAAAGCCACTCCCAACTGAGGGAAATATGGAAAAAAAGATGAAATATGCGATGAATTATGCTGACAAACCACCGTCATTCTGGGAGGAAGTAATATTTTGTAATGAGAAAACTTTTACCACCGATGAAAAGACAGGTTCGAAAGTTTAGACAAATAAATACTAGGTATGCATTATAAACAAAAATAATATATTACCACTGCATCACAAATAACATTTATTTTACTCATTTAAGTTTACTGACTTCAATTATGATTTATAGTAATCTCATTATCTTCGTAGGATTCCTTGTATTAGTCAAGACATATGTTTCCCTAGATTTGAGCCCCAGCACACTGTTCATAATCGTGGAGTGGGAGAGTTTCAGCTGGGCTTTTCGGGTGAATGCATGCGAGTGGTGTCGGCGAGTTAGCTGATGTTGGCCAGGAAAGATTTACTGGTCAAGAATACGTCCACATCTTGGATGAGATTCTGCTGCAGTTAGAGCTATGGTGTTCCCTGAGCCTTTGAGATTTTACGTGGTGCAGGACAATAGCCCTATCCACACATCACGAGCTGTAAAGTCATGGTTTGCTGAACATCCAGAGGTTACACTCCGCCCTCATCCTCCCAATTCCCCAGACCTGAACCCTACTGGGCACGTCTGGGCAGCATTGTGCAGGAAAATGGCCAACAACCACACTCACCACCAACGTGAAATTCTAGTGAATGATGCTCTACGAGCATGGGAGTATGCGTGGCCGTGAGGGACAGGAGCTGACTACAACCCTGGTTGCGTCAATGCCTGACAGGTTGAACTGTGTCTTAAGTGCAGGAGGCTCATACACCCAATACTAAGAATGAGAATAAAAGGTTTGCATTACTACTTATATTCTGTCTCCTACAGAATAATATATGGCTATCAGCACATACTGGGGTTGCGGATACAGATAAAAAAAGGTGCATCTACCTATATAAAAATTAGAATTAGAAATAAAACTGAGAGCAGAGAGAGGGAGACGGGGGATCTTGACTATGTTCCCACCCCTAAGAGAGAATGCGGGAAGACATAATGCATATTCAATAAATAATAATTTCTGCTCCAATTATTAACCTGCTTAAGGCACAAAACAGCAATGCCTTGGTCATATGCAACACGGGTCTGTTATCGTATTCATCAATCAATACAGACGTGTCCATACTTAAGAAATCACCCTCATGTGTGTGTGTGTGAGAGTGAGAGAGAGACAGAGACAGACAGACAGACAGACAGACAGACAGACGGAGAATCATGCGAAGATTCGAATCATATGAGATGGCGAGCTTCAGCAGCGCTACCAATATCAGAGCCGACTGTGCTGAAGTATTATCACAAGATTTGGACCTACTGTCAGAATGTTTCAAGGCAAAAGTGTAAAAATTTATTTTTCCGCGAGTGTACCTTTTATAGGCCCTCTCCTTGTTGTGGACAACGTTAGAATAAGCGTGATTAAACCAAGGTTTTCTTGCATTAGTCAAAGGATATGAGAAAGGAATGTATGCTTCCATGCCCGAGAGAATAACCTCAGTAATACACAACGCACACTCAGATGGATCCCGCCCATGGAAGCAATAATCAGTCAAAGGAAAATCAAAGAAGTATTACCTGAGGGCCTCCCAGTTAGCAGCTCCAAAGTGCCATAACCGATGTTTCTTTGGAGGGTCCACAGGCCGTACCAGAGTGATAGGACAGGTTAAGGTAATAAAGTTGTGATCGGAGGAGCCCAACAGAGAAGAGAGATTAACAGTGTAAGCAGAAGGATTAGTTGAAAGGAAGAGGTCAAGTACTGTATGTTGGAGCTTTCTGCAAGGCAGTCAGGGATACAGGTAGGGTGCTGTACAACCTGAACTAGGTCATTAAGGATAGAAAATATATAGGCTTGTTCACCAAGTATATCAGTGAGAGGAGAGGAGAGCCAAAGATGATGGTGAAGATTGAAATCTCCTAGAATGCAGATTTCAGAGGAAGGAGAAATGGATAGGATGTTTCATCATAGAAGTTAAGACAGTCTAAGAATTTTTCATTGTCAGTAGAATAACTGTAGAGGATATATCAACAGCACAGGTATATTTAGTCAGAGAATGACAGGAAAGCGGAAGCCAAAGAGTAAAGCATCCAGAAGAATCAAGCTCAGGAACACGAAATCAAGGTAAGTCGTTGCGTACAAATACACAACAGCCAAATTTGGCTTTGAAATGAGTATAGAGAAAGTAGGAAGATACAGAAAAGGGTTTGCTATCCGTTGCCTCAGACAACTGGGTCTCGGTTAAGAAGAGAAGGTGAGTTTAGAGGAGAGGATGTGGTGCTCAACAGAAGGAAAGTTAGAGGAAAGACCGCGAATGTTGCAAAAATAACGAAGTGAGTCAGACAGTGGTTTCAGGCAGCTCGTTGAGTCGTCAATGGGAGACGGCGGATGGTGGGGGCATTTATGGTCTCCCCCCTCCCCGGAACTCTGAGGCTTGGTTATTAGATGCCATTTCTGTTTTTTAATTTCGAAATGGAAGTGTAGTGTGTAATGTGCATGTAGTTTGGTGTTGATATTTAGAGAAACTTGTACTGGAGAGCATGCTGGCCTGTTCTATGTGTTACTGAAACACTGAGAAAGTTCAGCAAAGGGGGATGGTCAGAAACTAGTCCCGAGCTCTGACGAAACGGGAGTTCCAGCTCTCCCTGTCATCAGCTGTCCATCCACCTTGGGAGTACTGTCCTGCTCGACTGGTGCTACAGTCTACTCGTAGTGTTGTTGCTGGTATGAGTTGATACAGGCCTATGCATGTCTTCTTGGTGCACAGGATAGCAATATATGTCATTTATCTGATATTCTTTCTTTTTTTTTTTTTACCCAGCTGCTTTTCTCAATGAGCATGAAATATAACCTATATATAAATTATATAAACAATACAGCGCGATGAATGAAGTAGAGAGTGTTCTTAACTTTAGAGTATAGTATTCCACTCTGCTTAAAGCCCTGTCTCAAGTTCAATTCCCAGGCCGACCAGGAGATATTTGGTCTGCTTTCCTTAGTTTGTTCGCACCTTGAAATGAGATAGCGATTGGGGTTTGAAAGTCGATGGCTACTTGTTGTAGTCTGTGAGAAGCTTTATTGGGTGTTTTCGGTATAATTTACACTTATTGAATTTGTGATTGTCTTTAGCTGCAAAATGGTGTCGGAACATGTTATGCCCGACCTTTTTTACTCCTGCAGAAATGTATTTTCTCATCACCTACTTCATTTATCCTCTCTTCCTTCCTTCCGAGCAAATCTCACAATATTTTGGTGCATTTTGCTTGTCAGATATGCACACTTATAACCAAGTTCACACCAGCACGTTTTAAGTGTGGTGTCATCATCTACAGTACATCCCATGGTGCCCTCTTTATGGCTGTCTAAGGTGAAAAAGGATTATTAAAATAGCGTTGTTGACAGGGTCCTTAAGGACGGAAGGAATGGACAAATTTCATCCTGTTCATTCCTGATGGGAGAATTGATGTAGGCAGGTTTGTTGTTAGTGAAAGTGTAAATTTTAATTTCACTGCCTAATGCCAGTGAAATACGCTTCCGTTATTTATAATTTTAGGGATATATACATAACATATAACTGCAGTGGAATTAACAGTAAATTGGAGGCCTGAATCAACATTTTGCATAGTTCAACAAAAGTGTTGCATAACTGTTGAGGCTTAGTACGATTTACTTTGACGTACATACACAGATTAACAGCAGCATGTGCAGCTACATAACCATCTTCCAACAAGCATAGTAACATTATACTAAAATTTAAACCATCAGGCTAGTTGTAGTTGACTGCAATAAGGTTGTCAGAAACAGGAGATTGTCGTCCAATTTCATTATTATTGTCTAAAGTCGGTTTGCTGCATCACCCACGAGATTTCATATCCTCCATCTGAGGTATCTACTTCGTTCGTGATGCCATAATAAGGAAGCACTGGTGCAAGCGAGCTCTACACACACACACACACACACACACACACACACACACACACACACACACACACACACACACACACACGCACGCACGCACGCGCGCGCGCGCGCGCACAGCGTCGGAGTCAACACGTCTCTGCCCTTGCCACCCCTAAATGGTATCTTTTTATGAGTCAAGGTCTGTACTAGGTTAAGCTAAACGGTGCTCTAATATACTGGAGCAAGTATAAGCCAAAGTGTTGTCCAAATAACAAAATATAGCCAATTAATACAGGAATGTGCTGATCAATCTCCCAGCTGTTTCATCTATCACAGGCAAGGAGATGCATACTTGTAAGTAGAATTTTTTCTCAGTTATATCACAAGATGAACATCATCTTTAGTGAAGTGAATATGGAAGGAGTTAAGAAAAGGGATAAAGGTAGAAAACAGGATGATGATTTCTACAAGGAACTGGTTGAAATGGAAACATATAACAAACTATTAGAGAGGGTGAACAAGTGGGAGAGGCTTTTCAGAGTGAAATGGATGAAATTAAGAAGCAATTGCGCATGCAGAAGGAAGAAAATGAAAAATTAGTAAAGGAATTACACAAAAAACACACAACAATGGATGAGCTGCCAGTTGAGGTAGATTCATTTAGAAGGAAGATTAGTGAAATGGCATGTACAACTGTTAACCATGCGAGTATTATAAAGGAGTTCAGAAATGATACAGAGACAATTAGGCAAGAAAGCAGTCTGGTAGACCAAAGCAGTGATACTGAAGAGAAGATAACCCGTGTGAATGAAGTGATGCAAAGTTACAAAGATGATGTGGAAACTACGTATGCTGAAATGGTGAAAGTAAGGAAAGACTTAGAAACAAGATTTGAAGAAAAAACATTTAAAAGGAAGTGAGAAAAATAATCCGAAACAACCCAATATTTGTCAAAGATTTAGCAGATATCAACAAATCTATAGTAATCACTGGTATAAATGAAGAAGAGATAAAAAGCAAAATTTCGAGAGACAAGAAGGAGATGGCAAATATAATGAGCATGTTGAGGGAAGTATCAGAGGAAATCTGTAATAAGGACATAGAGGAACACCAAAGGTTAGGGATATATGAGGGAAATAATTCAAGGCTTCTGAAAGTAACCTTCCAGAGTGTGAACACTGTGGAGGAAATAATAAAAAATGGAAACTCATGGAAAAAGAGGGATTAAAAATAATATGGATAAAAAGATGCCAAACTCACGACGAATTGAGAACACTAAAGAAGAGGAAGGAGGCAAAAACAAATAATGAGGGAAGATCAGAGGATGAAAAGAGTACATTTTTTACAAAGTAATTGGATTGCAAGTACGAAAGGGATACATAACCAACAGGGAATGAAAAGGAGGAAGGTAGTAGCCTCAATTTATGGCAAGTATGTAAACAAGCTGATTAAGTTGATGCACTCAAATGTAGGTGCAATGATGTCTAAATAAATAGAGATAAAAGACTATACCAAGGAAAAGGAACCACATGTTTCACTACCGTAACCAAAAATAACCACAAAGATATCGGACGGTATCCTGAACTTAGAGGAATAAACTACATGGAGAAAAGACAGAAATTTAAGAAAGAGGGGAGGAATTATAATCTTAACAAAGAAAAATCTATGTCAAAGACATAAAACTAGATATACCCTCACAAGTAGAACTGATTGCAATGGAGATTAACACATCTGAAGGGAAATTAACTGTGGCAGATTTAAACATGCCACCCAAAACAAACGCTTCGGAAAGAGCCGACTACTAAGACCTGGCAGAAAGTACATTTCAGAATTTAACAGCATTACTACATAGATTGGAAGAGAAATCGGAAAGAATTATTGTAAATGGAGATTTTAATACAAAATTTGAATACTCTAGATGTACGAAGCCATGAATGCTGTTGGGATCAAAAGTTCCTGGATCTTGTGCAGTTTTTCCTAACACAGCATGTACAGGAAAACACCAGAAAAAGAGGACTTGATGATCCACCAGTACCAGGTCTTATATTTACTAGACAAGAAAATGGTATTGACAATATAATGTGTCACCTCCCATTTGGCAAAAGCGACCATGCAGTATTAAATTGCAACTTCAGGATTGCATATGACTTAGTTGCCAGTAATGAGTTACAAAAAGAGTCTAAACTACAAAAAGGTCAACTATCAAGACCTAAAGAAGTACTTCTTAAGAAAAGATTGGGAAAAAAGAGTTCAGAGGACAAGATTTAAGTATTATATAAAGAAAATTTTGTGATTCTTTGTGAAGTACGAGTCCAAAATTACATCTCTCGGCACATAGAAACAGAAATGAAAATAAAGAAATGGTTTAATACAGACTGTAAAAAATCAGAAAAAAAAAAAAAAACGAGACGTGCTGTGGAATAAACACAGAAAACATAGTAGTAAGAGGGCATATAAGAATTATAAACAGGCCAGAAATGATTATACAAAGATTAGGAGGGAGGTTCAGAGACAGTATGAGGAAGACATTATGAATCAAAGTAGTGATCAACCTATGCCATTTTACGGCTACATCCGAAGCAAAACCAAAGTTAAAGATAAAATACAGTCCATTACGGTCGAGGGGATCATCTACCTGTATACACAAGAGAAAGATATTTGTGAAGCACTAAATAAAAATGTCCTATCAGTTTTTACAAAAGAAAATGATCTTGAAAGGGACTATATGGAACATGCATGCCTACACGTATTACCAGATATACCATACAAATATCAGAAAAAGAAGCACAGGAAGAGTTAAGTTAATTAGACAAAGGAAAGGCAAATGGTCCAGACCATATTTCAGGTTGGGTACTGCTTGAATGTGCAGAAGAGTCAGGCAGACCATTGTATTTCATACTCAAGGAATTCATAGGTCAAGGTAAACTACCTGTTATTTGGAAGAAAGGAAACATTGTTCCCCTATTCAAGAGAAGGAATAAGCAGAATCCACTCACCTACCGACCAGTATCACTGACCAGTGTTGTAAGATACTAGAAAAGCTGATAAGAAAAGTTTAGGTAAAACATCTAGAAGAACACAGTATAATAACGGAAAGGCAGTTCAGTTTTGGAAAGGGAAAATCATGTGTTACTAATCTATTAAGCTACTATGATAGAGTTACAGAAACATTACAGAAAAAAAGATGGATGGGTGGCCAGTATCTATTTTGATTTCAAGAAAGCATTTGGCAGAGTACCACACCAAAGACTTTTCTGGAAACTGTACCATCAAAAAGGTATACAAGGCAATCTGTACTGCTGGATGCAGGATTTTCTCAGAAAAAGGGAAATGAGAACAGTACTAAGTGGAAATTATTCATCATGGAGGGAAGTGACTAGTGGAGTTCCACAGGGCTGAGTGTTGGCACCAATTATGTTTTTAGTATATATAAATGACACAGACAGTAACAATGGAAATGGAAGCTATCTAAATATGTTTGCATGTGATGGAAAAATACAAAGGAAAATTACTAACACAGGTTCTTGCAACGAGCTACAAAAAGAATTAAATAAGCTTCATGAATGAAGCAACAGATGACAAATGGAATGGAATGTGCACAAGTGTCATGTAATTAAGTTTGGTAAAAATGAGAAAGACCAGATGGGGATTATAAGTTAGGAATATCAACCCTACACATATCAGAAAGGGAGGACCTAGGAGTATCAATAACAGACTATCTACGGCTGACCACATCAGTGGGAAAGTACGTAACATGTATACATTGCCTGCTAATATGAGAATAGCATTCATATATATAAATGAAGACATGCTGAGAAAGATAATAACATCATTCATCAGACCAACCCAACAGTATGCATCAGTAGTCTGGAACCCTCATTTCAAAAAACACTGATAAGATTGAAAAAGTACAAAGGGCAGCTACACGATACGTACCAAGCTTAATGGATCTAAGCTACGAAGAAACACTAGAAAAACTGAATCTATCAAAACTACAAGAGAGAAAGAAAATAGGACATATGATTATGTTTTATAAATTCATCTCAGGGGAAGAGAAAATAAACATAAATGAGTATAGAAACTATACACACACACACACACACACACACACACACACACACACACACACACACACACACACACACACACACACACACACACCAGAAAATAAAACGCATACACTGAACTCTCCTTTATATCCTTTACACATACCTCACGTTGAATGTAGTATCACAAAAGGTGGTGGGGAAATAAGTTGGTGGAGCTGTGAGATGTGTGTCCTACTAACACTACTGTAAGGCTGCCCAAACCAGTTGCAACGATTGTCATTTTATCATTTATCTAATCTATTCTCTTCACTACGATAACTGTAGTCATGACAGAGTGAGTGGCCAAAGCTAAAAAACAAGTGCGCTTTTCTACCATGTGACCTTTCTATGAAACCGTCATAGAGGCGGGGGTATAAAGAAATGGGCGTAGTGAGCAAATGAATGGGTGGGATGAGCTGCAGTATTGATGGGATGGAGCTGGGGCACGAAAGTATACCTAGAAAAAATGGGTGTTGTAAGATAATGGTCTCAATGCAGCGAAGGTTTATTTCAAAGTTCTCCCCAACAGGAGTTAGAAAAGTTTGAGTGGGTACAGATAGTCCGGTGGCACAGGCCCATTTTTTTATCTAAACCTCACAATGTTCGGTAACAATAATTTCTTTGCATTTTCAGTAGTCTAGACTATGCAGTTAAAGAATCTATCGGTTGTAATGAGTACTCCAGCTTGGCATTTTCAAAATTCAAGATGGCCACCAAATCACATTATTGACTTTAACTTTTGAATCATTATTCTGGTGTGCAGGATAGGGTTCTGAGGGTCAAAGAATTCATTTTTATTGTTCAGAAAACTGTCTGGTCACCCCTTATGTTGAAATTCAAAGATGGCAGCTCATATGGCCACCAAAATTAGCAAAAATTGGATGAAATTAAAGATGTATCATATAGCCTCTAGATTTTGAAAATGCTCTCTTTATAAGTAAATTCATAATTATTAACAAACTTGCTATTCTTTTTTTCAGATAACCATGGTTGCTATGGAAGAGTGTTTCTTCAATGGCAACACCGCCAGCTGTCCTGGTGCCACAAGGAAGTTGTGTGAATGCAGGTGAATACAGACGATAACTGACGCAAGCAAACTGTGGGGCCATCTTGATGTTCATCAGTCACTGGAAGCTGGATTCAGTAGTGGCACTGTTAGTCATTACGAGTGAGGGTGAAGCCCTTGCGAGTCTTTCATCAAGTAGTGGCATTCTCTCACATAAGAGCGGCCCAACCCTGCCCGGCCCAACCCTGCCCGGCCCAACCTGGCCCAACTGAAACGCTTTTGAGAAGCTTATATCTCATGAACAACAGGGCCGATCTCTGGGTGGTTTGCACCATTTGATTTCTTTTAAGTAACACAACAGAGGAAGGAAAAAAACGAAAGAAAGAATAATCCATAAACTAGATTACTGGCGTCCTTCATTCATAAAATATCTGTAACAGTTGGACTTGAACAGCTGTAGGTTGAAGTTTGGGGGGAAACAACTCCGAGGAAGCGAGTTCCAGAGAGATGCATTTAGGGAAATAAAAGAATTCTGATAGGCAGACGTTCCGCACTATGGCTGTGTGACATTCCAGTCATGAGCGCTACCAGATGCCCGTGTAGCACGAGGCAAGGCATGGAGAGGTGGCACAATGGACACAACTTCGTCTGAGCCTTTGCCATAATAATATCTGTAAAATAATGCAAGGGAGACAACATTCCTTTTTACTTGTAAAGGAGATAGTTCATCTATAATAGCAGGGTTATTTAGAATTCCAATAGCTTTGTTCTGAATTTCATCTAGTTGTTTTAGTGCAACATATCCATATCCACTCCACAAGGGTAAGCAATATACTCTTATAAAATATAGCTAACTTCTCGTCAGTGAAAAAGTTAAGGACTTTGAACCATAATCCAAGTTCCCTTGAGGCGGTTTTAGGAAGTGATCTGACATGAGAGGTCCAGTTGAGGGCATTGTTAAGTGAAACACCGAGAATTTGAATAATTTTGGAGATGAGAATATTAATAGCATTGAAGGTAAGACAGGATTTTGGCAATATGTGTATTAGTAAATTGTATATATTTGGTTTTACTAGCATTAAATGAGACAAAGTTATTTTGTCCCCTTTCACTGTGCTTAGTCTATCTATCTATCTATTGCCAGACGCCTCAATCCCGTTTAGGGTGGCCACAAACAAATCGCCTCCAAGTCGCCCTGTCCCCCGCCATTTCACTGCCCTGCTCCCAACTCACACCCCCATCTCTCATATACCTCTCCACCCCATCCCTCCATCTCATCCTCGGCCTCCCCTTCCCTCTTTCCGCCTCCACCTCACTCACATACACTCTCTTCGTCAGTCTTTCACCCCCCATCCTCTCCACATGGCCAAACCACCTCAGTGTGTTCCTCATAACGCTTCCTATCACATCCACATCAACACCACAACGCTCCTTTATATCCTCATTTGTCAGCCTGTCTCTCCATGTGACTCCACAGGCTCCTCTTAAATAACTCATTTCAACTGCTCTCACTCTTAACTTGTGTCCTTCCAACAACGTCCAAGCTTCACTTCCGTACGTTAGAGTTGGTATCACAATACTGTCATGTAGTAACTTTTTCACTTCCATGCTCACTTCCCTGTTTCTTATCACTGTTTTCAAAGAACCAGGAACCTTTCTTCCCTGCTGTACCCTTTCAAGCACTTCACCCTCCAAACTTCCATCCTTACTCATCACACTACGCAAGTACTTAAACGTACTCACATTTTCCAATTCCTCACCATCCAACCTCGCTGTACATTCACTGACTTCACCTCTCTCAAAGACCATCACTTTACTCTTCCCTACATTCACCTTTAGATTCCGTTTCTTATACACTCTCAAACTCATCCACCAAGCCTTGCAGCTCCCCTCCGTCTTCACTCAACAACACAGTATCATCTGCAAACAACAGTACAGGCAGTTTCCAAACACTACCCTCTCTCACCAGGGCCACTCCAACATCCACTACCCTACCTTGTACCTCTTTTATTACCCCATCCATGTACAGATTAAACAACCATGGAGACATGACACATCCCTGTTTCAACCCAACCTTCAAAGAGAAAAATTCACTTAGTTCACCATCCACACGCACTGCAGCCGTAGCATCATCGTACATACTCTTCACAGCATTCAACAACTTCCCATCTACTCCATATATTCTTAACACTTTCCACAATCCTTGTCTATCCACCCTGTCATATGCTTTCTCCAAATCCATGAAAGCCGCATACAACTTCTTTCCCTTCTCTAGAAACTTTTTCACTAAAGATCTAAGAATGAATATCTGATCTACACAACCTCTTCCTCAAGCCTCCCTGTTCTTCTCCAACAAATTTCTCTGTTCTTTCTCTAACTCTGTCAATAAGTATCCTACCATACACTTTTCCTATTATACTAAGAAGACAAATACCCCTATGATTACCACACACTTCTTTTTCCCCTTTTCCTTTGTACAAGGGAATAATTATACCTGACTTCCAATCCTCCGGGACTCTACCTTCCTCCCAGGCCAATCTGCACGTCTTCCACATCCATTCTACTACTATCTCTCCCCCATGCTTCAGGATTTCACCACACACTCCATCAATTCCTGGGGCTTTCCCTGATTTAACTTTCTTCATTGCTTCCACAACTTCTATCCTACTGATTTCTTCCTGTCTTCTCACCTCCCTCCTTCTCCCAGCCATTCCCCAGCCACTTATACTCGCATTACTTCCATCCTCTACGTTCAACAATTCCTTAAAGTGTTCTCTCCATCTGCTCACTTTTTCTCCCTTCTCCTCTAGTAATCTACCATTTTTATCTTTGACTCCCCTGCTAACTTCACTTCCACCCTGTCTTACTCTTTTCACCTCTCTCCAGAACATTTTCTTACAGTCCCTCCACTTTACACTCAAATTCCTTCCAAATTCCTCATCCACTCTCTTCTTACTCTCTCTTATTAATCTTTTCACCCCTCTTTCTTTCTACATATAACACTCTCTTTCGCCTCTCAAACTCTTCCACGCCCCTATTTCTCATCCATTCATTGTATGCTTTCTTCTTTTGTGCCACACCTGTTTCACCTCTTCAGTCCACCACGCTGTTCCTTGCACCCCCCTCCGTCTTCTCTTCCTTCCACACACCGCATCACATGCTGCACATATTTCTTCTGTAAATATTCTACACACCTTCCACGTCTCCCATCTGCTCCAATTCATATTTGCCCAATCGTTCCTCCACTTCTCTCATACTCTGCCTTTTTCTCATCCTCTTGTAACCTTTCCACTCTCCTTGCAACTACTCCTTCCTCTCGTCTTTCCCTTCTTCTATTCTTCCATCTTACTTGTATTCTAATTCTGGATACCTGTGGATCATTTTTTGCCTGAAGAGGGTATTGGCTATCACCAACCCCCTCCCAGCACAAATGTCCACTAACGCACTCCCATTCTCATCTATCTCAGCAGGCACACCCCACTCACCAACTATTCCATCCACCTTCACATTCCCAACTTTACCATTCATATCACCAATCAAAAACACCTCATTCCTTCCAGACTTTTCCATGCACACTTCTACATTTGTCCAGAACTCTTCTCTCACTCTTCTAGCACGGTCTTGCATTGGCGCATACACACACACAATCGCCCACATTTGTATTCCAACTTTCAACTTTACCCACACAATCCTTGACCCAACTGATCCATACTGTCTTATGCTCCTCTTCCATCTTTTACTCACAACTATACATACTCCTTCCTTTGCCCTCTCATTCTCACCTACTCCTGCACATATACCCCATCCATACTCCCATTCTCTCACACTTTCTCCTCTCCATTTTGTTGCATTTATTCCACGTACACCCTCGATCCAAAGTTTCTGAACCCCCCTTGGCGTGAGAGCGGTCGAAGCCAGGGATGTGGAATGGCCAGGCGAACGGACAGTGGTTGAGGAGACGAAACCACGCCCCCAAACACCGTCACTACCACTACTCTCTCTCTCTCTCTCTCTCTCTCTCTCTCTTTCTTTTTGATTGTATTATTACCACCGCCAAAGAAGGTTATGTGTTTGCCTGTCTGTTTGTTTGTTTGTCTCTTTGTCTCTTTGTCCGCGAGAAAGGGCCAGTCACTCCTTGGAGGAGGTATGCGTTTTCAGAGTCCCGTCTAATAACAATCATCATCATCATCATTATAATCATTATCATTATCATCATCATTATGATCATTATCATCATCATCATCATCATTATTATCATTATTATTATTATTATTATAATTATTATTAATATTAACACCGTCACTACCACTACTCTCTCTGTCTGTCTCTGTCTCTGTGGGTCTCTCTGTCTCTCTCTCTCTGTCTCTCTCTCTCTCTCTCTCTCTCTCTCTCTTTCTTTTTGATTGTATTATTACGACCGCCAAAGAAGGTTATGTGTTTGCCTGTGTCTGTTTGTTTGTTTGTTTGTTTGTTTGTCTCTTTGTCCGCGAGAAAGGGCCAGTCACCCCTTGGAGGAGGTATGCGTGTTCCGAGTCCCGTCTAATAACCATCATCATCATCATCATCATCATCATCATTCATTATTATTATCATCATCATCATTATTATTATTATTATTATTATTATTATTATTATTATAATTGTTATTATTATATATATTATTATTATATTTATTATTATTAGTAATATTAGTATTATATTTGCTACATCCTTACACACAACGAATAACATCACCGACATAGTAATGCAGGTAGAAGTGAAAGAGGAACGGACCAATGAAAGAGCCAGTGCTGGAGAACACAGTTTAGAATGTGAGTTGGGTATGGCATTTCGGAACAAAATCTGGGGGAAGGTATGATAACATCTATGTTATTTGAAGGCTATGCAACTGTTCTAGAAGCAGTTGCATGTTGAGACACTCTTTTCAATACTATTTCAGTAGGTTTGATAGGAAAGTGAGGTTTGTTAGCTGCATCTGAACTTTTCTCTCATCATGTCTGACAACGATAGTGATGAACTAGATTATACACATCACTTATTCATATATTGTCTGTAATGTTCTAAAAGTCATATTCTTTGTTTGTAGCCACCACATGAAAACCATAAGGTATGGAAGAAAAGGGCGTCAATTAACCTTTCTATTTTATTAAAGATCACAAGGTCTTAATACCTTGTCCATCCCCCCTGGGCCTCAATAACAGCCTGCAGGCGGGAAGGCATGGAATTCACCAAGTTAGTACAGATGTTTGGACGACGTCTGATGCTCTCCCACACCTCTCTCGTCTTCATTTCTACGGCATCCCTGGTGATGTCACGAACCTCCCAGTCTTCGACCATAATCCCCCACAAGTTTTCTATGGGGTTCATGTCACACCCCTTAGAAGGCCAGTCAATAAGGTGAAACTCTGGGTGTTGACGGAACCAGTTCATCACTGCGTTGCTGGTATGAATTGGGGAGCGGTCTTGGACAAGTGTGATGTCGTTTGGTTCCGGGATGGCGTATGCACGGACTGATGGCAAGAGCGAAGTTTCCAAAAATATTTATGTATTCTTCAGCATTAAGATAACCGTCAATGGTCACCAACTCTCCTGGGCCTGCTGCCCACATCCAACCATAACAAGACACTGACAACCTCCCACTTCTTGCTCTCTCGGTAATGTTTATGGCATCATAACGAGTGTTTGCCAATCGCCAGCAGTGTTTCCCAGTTGTTGCCACACTTTGAAATGATTTTTCATCCGTAAAAATCACGTTCTGCCAGAAGTCCACACCATACTGCCTGTATCGCTGAGCGAATCTTAGTCGTGTCTCCTTATGTTGTTGACTCAGTTTCTCCTTTTCTGCTGCAGTGTAGCAGTGCAGCCCCACCTCATGAAGGCGACGTCTCGTTGTCACAGGGTGACACTGTAGCTGTAGTTCGTGTGTCAACGTGACTGCTGTTTTCTTTGGAGCTTGCCTGGCAGCAACAGCGAGCCTTTCGTCTTCATCAGGTGTGGTCACCCGAGGCCGCCCTGACCTCAATCTAGTCGTCACGTGTCCCTCCTCTTCATATCTACGTATCCATAATCTCACAGTGTTCTTACTGATACCCATAACGCGACTGATTTCGTTGATTGACATTCCAGCTTGATAGCGGCCAACTATCTGACTTCTTTGGTATATGACCTCTGGACGATTTGCTCGAATGTTTGGTGAACGTAAGCCACGTCGTCTACCCTGAACGTCCATAACTGTTGAAGCAATACCATATAGTAGCATCAACACGAGTATCAAGACTTACCTCCAAATATAAGCATCTGTCAAGATAATGATAAACAATATGTAACACACAGTAAAAAGTTGTTAGTCAAAGTTGTTACGCTAAAATGTAGGCCAAATCATAAAATAATCAATCAGACGTGTTTATTATCAAGGATAGATACTCACTAATTGCGAAGATGAGTTACAAACATAACTATGCAAGAAGTGTGTATTAACCATTATATATTGTTAGGGGGTCATTTAGATAGGAGTTTGTTATTTCGTTAAGCCAGGTAATGTAAAGGAACGACTGTGAGAAAAACGATACCTCTCATTCACAAACAGAAAAACACACCTACACATATTCTCACAAACACACACACACACCTACACATATTCTCACACACACACACACACACCTACACATATTCTCACACACACACACACACACACACACACACACACACACACACACACACACACACACACCTACACATATTCACACACACACACACACACACACACACACCTACACATATTCACACACACACACACACACCTACACATATTCTCACACACACACACACACACACCTACACATATTCTCACACACACACACACCTACACATATTCACACACACACACACACACACCTACACATATTCACACACACACACACACACCTACACATATTCACACACACACACACACACACACACACACACCTACACATATTCACACACACACACACACACACACACACACACACACACACACACACACACACACACACACACACACACACCTACACACATTCACATACACCTACACATATTCACACACACACACACACACACACACACACACACACCTACACATATTCAAACACACACACACACAACCACACACACACACCTACACATATTCAAACACACACACACACACACAACCACACACACACACACACACACACACACATACACATATTCACACACACACACACACACACACATATATTCACACACACACTCACACACACACACATATATTCACACACACACACACACACACACACACACACACACACACACACACACATATTCACACACACACACACACACACACACACACACCTACACATATTCACACACACACACACACACACACCTACACATATTGACACACACACACACATTCACACACACACATATTCACACACACACACACACACACACACACACATATTGACACACACATTCACACACACACACATATTCACACACACACACATATTCACACACACATTTTCACACACACATTTTCACACACACATTTTCACACACACACATTTTCACACACACATTCACACACACACAATCACACACACACACACACACACACACACATATTCACACACACACACAATCACACACACACACACACACACACACACACACACACACACACACACACACACACACACACACACACACACACACACACACACACGAAAACAAACAAGAACCCGGACAAAGAAACATACACCCACACACCCCACCCCCACCCCCACACCCACCTCCACACACCCCCACACCCACCTCCACACACCCCCACACCCACACACTCACCCAAACCCACACACCCACACACCCATACCCCCACACCCACACCCCCACACCCACACACCCACACCCACACCCCCACACCCACCTCCACACCCCCACACACACCCACACCCCCACACACCCACCCCCACACCCACACCAACCCACACACACCACACACACACACCACACACGGCGAAAAAATATATATATATATATATACAGAAATGATACTCACTGAGACTCGAGAAGTGTTGTGAGAGCTTCAGCCAAGGTTGTTGTGTGCACTCGCGTAACAATGAAATCTTGGAAATTTGGAGGTTAGGTTATCCCTCACATCACACTTTATCTCCCAGATAAATTCCTTCACTATTCTCCACTTCCCTCACACCAAACTCAACTTCCCAGATTAACTGCCCGATAAGGCAAGGTCAGGGACTTGTAATAGGAGTGAAGAGGTTATTATGGAAACTGAAACGTTGGTTAGTGTGTTAAACAGGATTATTACCTCACTCACAACAGTCTCATCACCAGTTCTATGAGTTTTCATGCGGAATAACAGCCCAACGTTCTCATAATTTATCACATCATGATAATTTGTTCATTTTCATCTTAAGCTATAACAAAAATAATATGAAATCACACGAAGCATGTAATATTAGCAATATATATATAATGCCTATTACTATAATCTTGTCAACAATGATAGTGCGTCATGTTTATTACACTAAATATTGAAGCAACATAATGAAACTGGAACCTCACCTTATTCTGCGTAAACTTCGGTGATGCTTCCTCAGGTGATCCTCCGAGTCTGTCTGTGTGGTCTGTGCTTTCTCCGGCACTTATACAAAAAAGGTCCAGTGCTTCGATTGTAATGAAAAGATTCAAAACAGAAGGGTCGAACCAGTGTTGAATCTTCCATAGTGGGAAGGACAGGGGGAGGGGTAACTGGGGAGGGACTGGAGGTTGGGGAGGGTATGACAAGCAGTTACACACTAGTTCATCACTATCGTCGTCAGACATGATGAGAGAAAAGTTCAGATGCAGCTAACAAACCTCACTTTCCTATCAAACCTACTGAAATAGTATTGAAAAGAGTGTCTCAACATGCAACTGCTTCTAGAACAGTTGCATAGCCTTCAAATAACATAGATGTTATCATACCTTCCCCCAGATTTTGTTCCGAAATGCCATACCCAACTCACATTCTAAACTGTGTTCTCCAGCACTGGCTCTTTCATTGGTCCGTTCCTCTTTCACTTCTACCTGCATTACTATGTCGGTGATGTTATTCGTTGTGTGTAAGGATGTAGCAAATATAATACTAATATTACTAATAATAATAAATATAATAATAATAATAATATATATAATAATAACAATTATAATAATAATAATAATAATAATAATAATAATAATAGTAATAATAATAATAATGATGATGATGATGATAATAATAATGAATGATGATGATGATGATGATAATGATGATGGTTATTAGACGGGACTCGGAAAACGCATACCTCCTCCAAGGGGTGACTGGCCCTTTCTCGCGGACAAAGAGACAAACAAACAAACAAACAGACACAGGCAAACACATAACCTTCTTTGGCGGTGGTAATAATACAATAAAAAAGAAAGAAAGAGAGAGAGAGAGAGAGAGAGTAGTGGTAGTGACGGTGTTTGGGGGCGTGGTTTCGTCTCTTCAACCACTGTCCGTTCGCCTGGCCATTCCACATCCCTGGCTTCGACCGCTCTCACGCCAAGGGGGGTTCAGAAACTTTGGATTGAGGGTGTACATCCACTTTCGCATCCTCAAGCACCTGGACAATCTCTCTCTCTTTCACCTCATCATTCGCTCCCCTTACATTCCAAGTTCCAATTACAATGTCCTTTGTCCGGTCCTTGGTCGTCATCGTTTGGTCAGTCCTTGTCCGAGGCTTATTGTTTGTTTTTTTAGTTAGTTGTTTTCCGGGGAGGGGCACTAACCCTCCGCCAACCCTTTTAGTCGCCTTTTACGACAAGCAGGGATACTGGGGGAGTATTCTTGAAAAAAAAAAAACCCTACCCCCAGGGGGGTAAGTCTTAATTTATGGAGATGGCTGTAATGAAGTGTTAAGAGATATTAAACATTGCTAATGGGTGTTTGAATGTGAATGAACTGTGAAGTGTTGAGTCATCTATATATGAATGGATGCGATTGTGGGTGACAGATAAAGAGATCGTTACTATGAACTAGAAATAGGGTTGGCGCCAGAACTGATCCTTGTTGCATGCACGCGTTAATTCAGTGGAAATTGGAATATACAGTACAGCTACTTTTATTTTCTGTCACTGACACATGGGGAGAACAGAGGAACAAAAGACTTTAGTCCATAGCAAGGGAATTTGGACAGGAGGAAACGATGCCACACTCTGTCGAAAGCTTTAGAAATATAAAGGGCTACTGTATGAATTTCTCCATGTTGGTTAGTTTGATTGATGGATATGAGTCAGGAGACTGAGTATGTCAGTGGTGGATCTTTCTTGGCGAAAACCATATTGTCTATCACTAATTAACTTGTTGGACTCAAGGTGCTTGACTATGTGCTTAGTAATTACAATTTCAAATACTTTACCAGGGGAAGTTGTGATAGCTCTTGGTCTGTAATCAGAGGGGCCAGAGGAAGTTCCTTCTCTGGAATTGGGTACATATTGGCTTCTTTCCATGAATTAGGGAATGGAGAAGTATGTACATATGATAGACACATTCTTTAAAATATGTTTTTGACAAGTTTCATCACACCCCGGCAGTGCCCGTGGCACACGAAACGCGCCAAGTGCAGCATGTCAAAAATATTCAAAAGAGGGCCACAGGCCAGACAGTTTGTCGTAAAGGCTTGAAACTTGGTAGGTAGTTGCCATCAATATACTCTAGACGTTTCGCGGTGTAAGGTGACATTTCAGTTCTTTTGAATTTAAATGGCCTCACTCGTACCTCGCCAACAAAGGCGTTTTACTGGTATTTATTTTAAAAACCGTTTCTACCTATGTGAGTTCACAGAATCTTGCTTATTTTCCTCATAAGTGCAAGCCTTATAGCCCATCAAAACCTCAGCCCCCA
Organism: Coenobita brevimanus; assembly: GCF_032717465.1. NCBI lineage: Eukaryota > Metazoa > Arthropoda > Malacostraca > Decapoda > Coenobitidae > Coenobita > Coenobita brevimanus. The sequence goes on along the minus strand of NC_137013.1, from coordinate 19,643,908 downwards.
AAACAACGTAGTGCTACAAAGGGCCCAAAGTTTGGTTTCAAGAAACAGTGTATGTTTTGTCTCCATGTCACAGAGTGTAAATTACTCTGTGAGTATGATACCAAAACACCTGCTCAATACCGAGTGCCTGCATGAAAGGTTGAGACCACCAAGATGGCTGATGGACAAGATTACATTGAATATCTAATCAAAAAGTGTAAAGAGCACAATGATGATCTTGGGCAAGCTGCACACAATCTCCTGTTGGCTGCTGATGTTCATCTAGTTGCTCAAGAGGCTCGGTATCATCGCAAATGTAGTTGTCAGTTTCACAAAGCTAATGTTAACATAGACGTAGATATTGTTGTGGAAACAGCTTTGAGGTGCTGGAGCAAAATCGTACAAAGTTTTGGAACACGTGGATATCATGGTGTTGATAGGATAAAGTAAGGAGGTATTACGGTAAACAGGTTGATAGATGAAAACCAGTGTCGACAAAGTCGTGAGGCGTTGGATAGCTCGATGTGGGGTAGTTGTCGCTCTGTCTCACAGGCCTCTCTGCTTATATTGTATCGTTAGTGAGGTGAGCCGTGGGCACTCTTGGGTTACGGAGTTTATTGTCCACAGTTACATCGAGATGTGATGTACAGAGTAACGCAGCGTGACAGTGAACCTCCTGAGAACTCTCCTAGCTTTCAGTCGTTCTCTCTGACTCAATGACTATGCCCCCCGAGTTCTTCTAATCGGCTTGGTGGGGATGTGTGATGTGTAGCGGTTTTCCATGGGTAGCTTCCTTGATGCCAAATAACTGGTTCAAATTGGTTAAACTGCTCGTCTTATGAAATTATTGTATCGCCTGAACTAAAAAGAGATTGTTTGGGATACTTTGTGTCATGATATTCTTGAACTAGAATATGTGTACGACTCTCCTGAACCCCAGACACGACATTTTGTGCAAGCTGTTACCCAATGTTCTACGACATATTAAAGTCTACATACTGTATTGCTCAGTCATACCTGTCTGCTATTACAGTTTATATAGTATATAGAAATATGCTACTTATCTACTTGTCACATATGTTAAAATAAATATATGGTATTTGTTTTATTACTGTAAAACTGAATGTATTAACACAACTGTAAAAACATAGTAACAATGTATTACCATGATTGTAACATATAATTGTACAGAGAGAGAGAGAGAGAGAGAGAGAGACTGATAGATAGATAGATATTGATAAATAGTTAGATAGATAGATAGATACAACTTATTCTTCTGCGTGCACTATTAATCTTTCCTCTCCATTGGGCTCCTTCGATCACAACCTTATTATGTTAATCTGTCCTATCGCTCCAGTACGGCTTTGGACCCTTCAGAGTAACGTCGGTTGTGGCACACTAGAGCTGCTGATTGGGGTAGTACTTCTTTGATTTTCCCTGGACTGATTATTGCTTCCATGGCTGGGAGCCATCTGAGTGTGCCTTGCGCATTACAGAAGTTATTTTCTCGGACATGGAAACATAAATTCATTTCTCAAATCCTTTGACTAATGCAAGAAAGCCTTGGTTTAATCAAGCTTGTTCTAATGCTAACAACAAGGAGAGGGACTATAAAAGGTACCAAAGCCAACCCACCCCTGAATCACATCTTGTTTATGTTTCTGCCCGGAATCGTGCCAAGCCTGTTCGTCTCTCTGCTAGAAATAACTTCACCCATACTCAATGCTTTCAAATCTCCAACTTGAAATCTTCCCACTTCTAATGGCACCTTGCCAGAAACCTTTCTAACAACTTTACCTCATCATCCTTCCCACCCCTGAATCACATCTTGTTTATATTTCTACCCGGAATCGTGCTAAGTCTGTTCTTCTCTCTGCTAGAAATAACTTCACCCATACTCAATGCTCTCAAATCTCCAACTTGAAATCTTACCACTTCTCATGGCACCTTGCCAAAAACCTTTCTAACAACTTTACCTCATCATCCTTCCCTCCTGTTTCCTACTCTGATGGTTCCTAAGATGTTTCTTCTACTGATAAAGCAGATCTCTTCACTCATACTTTCTCCTCCAGTTACACCTTAGACGATTCTGATGCTGTTCCTCCATCACTTCCCCCCTCTGACTTCCTCATGGCTAACAGTTAAATTTCTTCAGCTGATGTATTTCCTGCCACCACTTGCCTCAGTGTTAACAAGGCATGTAGGCCTGATGTTGTCCTCAAAATCTGTGCATCTGTGCTTACACCGTAAGGACACCGTAAGGTAAACTCTTTCTCCTTTGTCTATCAACTTGTACCTTTCCTTCTTGCTGGAAGTTTGCTCTCATTCAGCCAGTCCAAAAGAAGGGTGACCATTCCCAACCATCTAACTATCGCTCAATTGCTTTAACATTTTCAAAAGTTTTCGAGTCTGTTCATAACAGAAACATTTTAAAGCATCTCTCCCATCACCCCCTTCATTCTGATCGTCAATGTTTCCCGCAACGTCCATCTCAGCAGTTACTTCAATAATCAAGGGATGACGCTATGGCAAACCTAATATCTGACTTGGCTCGTATCTCTGACTGGGGTAAAAATAATTTGGTTATTTTTAATGCATCAAAGACTCAGTTTTTACACCTCTCAACCCGACAAATTCTTCCACAGGAGTACACATTAATGTTTAATAATATCCAGCTCAATCCTGGTTCTTCCTTGAACGTACTTGGGGTTTCATTCTCTCGGGACTTATCTTGGAAAGATCATATTACCTCTCGTAAAATCTGCTTCCAAGAGATTAGGTGTGCCATGACGACTCTGTACCTTCTTTACACCTGCACAGTTTTTGACTTTATACACTGGTTTTATTCGCCCCTGTATGGAGTAGAACTTTCATGTGTGGGAAGGCTCCCCACTTACAGCTCCTCTCAATAGGGTGGAGTCAAAGGCTTTTCGTCTCATTAACTCTCCTCCTCTTACTGGCTTCCTTCATCCTCTGTCTCTTTGCTGCATTGTTGCATCTATATCTCTTTTCTATCGCTACTTCAGTGGTCACTGCTCCTCTGAACTGTCTTCTAGCATCCCTCTACCTCTACGACGGGCGCATAGCACCAGTCTAGCAACAAACTCTCGTCCCTTTTCTGTCCAATTCTATAATGCAAGACTTAACCGTTACTCCCAGTCCTGCATTTATGGAAAAGGTGAGCTCTGGAACTGTCTCCCTCTGTCTGTATTTCCTACTTCCTATGATCTCCAGTGTTTCAATCGCAGTTTGTCCAGGCATCTCGGCCCGTAGCCTTTCGTTCCCTCTTTCTTGAATACAGTATATATATATATATATATATATATATATATATATATATATATATATATATATATATATATATATATATATATATATATATATATATATATATATATATATATATATATATATATATATATATATATATATATATATATATATATATATATATATATACTGTATTAAATAATATATATACTATATTAAATAATGGAACTAAGAAAGAACAAATGAATAAGAAAATAATCCATATTCCAGATTATTGACGTCCTCCATTAATGAAATGTCTGAAGCGGTTGAACAGATAAAGGTTATAGTCTGGGGGAAACGACTCTGGGAAAGTGAGTTTCATAGAGATGCAGAACGGGGAAAAAAAGAATTCTGATTGGCAGAAGTTCTGCAATATGTCTGTGTGACATTGCAGTTATGAGCGCTACTAGGTGCCCGTCTAGTACGAGGGAAGACATGGAAAGGTGCCACGATAGTCGCAACTTCGTCTGCATATTTGCCATAAAAATATCTGTAAAATAATGCAAGGGGGGGAACATTCCTTCTTCCTTGTAGTTTATTTATAATACTAGGGTTATTAGTAATTCCAACTGTGTTCTTCTGAACTTTGTCTAGTTGTTTTAGTGCGACCCCTCCACATCCATTCCACAAAGGTGAGCAATATTCAAGCTGAGAGCGCACATGACTCATAAATTATTGCTAACTGATTGCCAGCGAAGAAGTTTCGGAGTCTGTACGCTAATCAAAGTTTCTTTGAGGCGGTTTTTGCAAGTAATCTGACATGAGAGGTCCAGCTGAGGGCATTGTTAAGTGAAGCACCGAGAATTTCAATACTTTTGGAGATGGGAATATTAGTAGCACGAGTTCATAATTATGAAACTGGCAATATCTGTCTCTTACTAAATTGTGTATATTTGGTTTTACTAGCATTAAATGAGAAGATTATTTTGTCCCCATTCATTGATCGTAGATAAGTCTTCATTATGGAGATTGCTGTACTGAGTTGAGAGGTAGAGATATTAGACTTTGTAAATGGGTGTTTGAGTGTGAATGAACAGTGAAGTGTTGTCATCTTCATATGAATGGATGGGATTGTGGGTGAAGGATAAGAAGTCGTTAATATGAACCAGGAACAGGGTTGGTGCTAGTACTGGTCTCTGTGGCACGCCGGCCTTAATTAGATGGAAATTGGAATATGCATCTACTTTTATTTTTCTGTCAATGAGATATTAGGAAAACTGAGGAACAAAAGACGTCAGTCCATAGCAAGGGAGTTTGGACAGCAAGGAACGGTGCCACACTGTTGAAAACTTTAAAATATCAAGCACTACTGCGTTAGCTTCTCCGTGTTGGTCAATTGATTGATGGATGGTATGAGTCAGGAGATTGTCAATGGTGGACCTTTCGCGTGAAAACCATGTTATCTACCACTAATTAAGCTGTTGGATTTAAGATGTTTAACTAAGTGCTTACTAATTAAAATTTCAAATATTTTACCAAATGAAAATGTGACAGCTATTGGTCTGTGATCGAAGGGGTCAGAGGAACTTCCTTTCTTTGGAATTGGGTGGATATTGGCTCCTTCCCGTGAATTACGGAATGAAGAAGTACGTACACATAGTCTGAATAATTCAGCTAGAACAAAGGTAAATTCTGTGGAACACTTTTTCAAAATAGTTGGACGATTTCCATCTGGGCCTGGACTTTGTTGGTTGGGAGATTGTCTAGGATAAATTTTACGTATCTTGTCTGTATTTTAAGTGGAGCAGTTTCGGGAGAGTCAAATTCTAGTCCTAGGATGGTCTGGCTGACTTTCTCAACGGCAGAATTCCCGGCAAATATACTGGCAAAGATATTCGTTTTCCCATGTTGGTCATTTGTAATATTACCATCTGAAGAATTTAATGGGGGAATGGATGATGACTTGTCTAAGTTATTAATGAAAGAACTGAGAGTCGACCACAATATTCTACTGTCATTAGGATTGTTAAGTAGTTTTGATGCTTGATTGTGAAGAAAGTTTGATTTAGCGAGATTTAATTAAGCTTTTGCAAGGTTTCTAGCAATTTTGAATTGACAGAGTAAATGAGATTATTTTGATTTTATGTAAGAGTTATATACTAATGACTTTTCGGACGTTGCTCTGGCGCAGTTGCAATCAAACCATTTTGAAGAGTTCGATCTTTCAGTGAACTGTTGACTTGGCATGAATAAATCCATACCATATATATATATATATATATATATATATATATATATATATATATATATATATATATATATATATATACATCGGCGGAGGTAAAACGTCTTGAAACAACTTCTTTCCTAATCTTGACAAAATAGCCTAAGAGTAGCAGTTAGGGATTGACAGGGAGGTTTTCCCTGCGTATTACATGTACCAAAGTCAGAATATATTCTCATCATAATGGATGGTAGCTCAATGTGACAAAAGTCTGACAATGCAACCGTCCATGATCACGGAGTTGGAATATTTTGAAGAAAAATAGTCGTGCAGTTATTTTTCGATATACAGTAAGTCGTTACCACATGCACTACGATTCGACTGGTAGATGAGAAGTAATGGGAGTCATGGGCACCAGTTATTTTAATGACGAGAACTGTCAGTGCTTGTGGTTTTAACACAATCTAATACACTATAGCACTAGCCATGTGTGTGTGTGTGTGTGTGTGTGTTTTGGGCAGCCGAAACTACACATTCAAATTGCACCAAAATTGGCACAAAAATCTCAAAAAATTCGCTGATGTGAAAAAACTTTGTCTCATCGTGACTGAAAAACCTTTACTGTATATAATGAGCGATCACATGTTGACCAAAAACGCCACTCCAGGCGCCCGGGATAGGATCTCGGTAGAATTTTTTGCCCATAGGTACAGTCACGCGTACTAATTTCTGCTCAGGGGTTACCCCTTCCTTCCCCCCTCTACCCTGGACAGAGGGAAGGGGGGAATCGCAAACAAGTCTACCCTGCCTTCTGCCCCCAACTCCCCCACCCTCCACCTCCAGCTGCCAGTTACTGATTAGACGCAAATTTTCTCATGTCCTGTAAACATGACTAAACTGTCGTCACACACGCTTTCAACGGCCAAGATTTGGACTATATTTTTAGAATAAATTATTACCGTATTGAACTGCATTCTCAAATTGAAAATATTCACCATCATTGTAATCCAGTGTCGTCCGCTGCACAATTCTGGGTTCCAGTGCTTACCTTTTCACTTCCCCCATCTGTCTCTCTCTCTCTCTCTCTCTCTCTCTCTCTCTCTCTCTCTCTCTCTCTCTCTCTCTCTCTCAATTTACTTTTCCCACTCACTCTTTCTTTTTAAATTTATATAACTTTCTCTTTGCTTCTCTCCCCCTCTCCCCCTTCTCTCTCGTTCTTTGTCTTAGGTCTTCCCCGCCTCTCACCCCTCCCCTCCCCCCACCTAAGGCCTGATCAGCAGTCAGTTATACCGTCACCGCTCCTTCGTATATCGTGTGCAGGCAACATTTATCACACACACTTAGGTCAGATGTATGGAAAGCTAATTTTTTTTTTATACATAATTGTATTTCTCATTATGTGCCAAGTTCAAATAGAGAACACCAGACCAATATTCGTAATTTTTATTAGTGACCGTTCCACTTCACATAGCTGGGTAGCTGGGCTTATAAACTGCACACACACACACACACACACACACACACACACACACACGACTTAAATTTTGCACTGAGCGTGGCGACTACAAATATAGTCATTCTAACAACTGGATCTGCTGGCTCCTAAAAAAAAAATTAGCTTTCCATACATCTGACCTAAGTGTGTGTGATAAATGTTGCCTGCACACGACATACGAAGGAGCGGTGACGGTATAACTGACTGCTGATCAGACCTAAGGTGGAGAGAGGGGAGGGGTGAGAGGTGGGGAGGACTTAAGACAAAGAACGAGAGAGAAGGGGGAGAGGGGGAGAGAAGCAAAGAGAAAGTTATATAAATTTAAAAAGAGTGGGAAAAGTAAATTCAGAGAGACAGAGAGAGAGAGAGAGACAGATGGGGGAAGTGAAAAGGTAAGCACTGGAACCCAGAATTGTGCAGCGGACGACACTGAATTACAATGATGGTGAACATTTTCAATTTGAGAATGCAGTTCAATACGGTAATAATCTTGGCCGTTGAAAGCGTGTGCGACGACAGTCATGTTTACAGGACATGAGAAAATTTGCGTCTAAACAGTAACTGGCAGCTGGAGGTGGAGGGTGGGGGAGTTGGGGGCAGAAGGCGGGGTAGACTTGTTCGCGATTCCGCCCTTCCCTCTGTCCAGGGTAGAGGGGTGGAAGGAAGGGGTAACCCCTGAGCAGAAAATTAGTACGCGTGACTGTACAACTAAAACAAACTATAGCAGGTCGACAGCCTTCCGCAGGAGCAAGTGTGAGGTGCTGATGGGTCCACGAGCACTTGTGATAACTATACACTAACAGGTCATGGGCTCAATACCCAAAGACAGCCACATACAAAGACTGTGATTGCCCTAATCAACATCCAACATCACACTTTTCTCATAAACGTTCCACAAAATAAGTGTCTCCTTCATCATGAGTAAGCGATATTACTTATCTGACTACCACCAGGCCATCTTATTTAAGCAACGAATGACCTCAAGATGGCGGGGGTTTATTCAGTAATATTATTGAACAGCACAGTAAAACCGCACTAATAATGAGCAAACAAAATAATTAGACATCGTCGTACTTGAGGGTGTGAAGTCATAATACATGTGCAATGAACAAATGGGTTCAACCTACACCAAGCAGAGGCTGAGATTTTTTATGCGGAAAGTAACGAAAACTGAGCAGCAGTAAGGAGCAACATACTGTATTATCGCAAAGAAACAAATGCTTGGTTAATGTGTGTGGGGAAGGGCGGGGGGCTATGTGTGTTGGAGGGAGTGGGGGAGTGAGCGGATGTGGAATGGGGTTGGTCAGAGCTGGATGCAGCACTCTGGAAAACGGTGGTATGATTCTTTGTGGATTTACATGTATGAGCTCTTGATAATTCTTTGTTAATCCCTCCATAGTATATCACACAATCTCTCTTTACATCGAACTGATTCCATGAAAGCATTTATGTAAGATATTTGATACGTATATTTTGCTGTCATAGTTCATTTATTATAATTATTCATTGGTCTGCCGAAAATACCGTGGCATACTCCCCACACGCCTTTCCCTACCCAGAATTCGTGCCTCGTGTGTGTGTGTGTGTGTGTGTGTGTGTGTGTGTGTGTGTGTGTGTGTGCAGGCGTACATAAACGACGCACTCACTGGCAACCTGCTGGGCCTATTGCCAACAAAAGTTGGAGATGGGGAAACTGAACCTGCACACGTGTGTGTCCTCCGTCCGTTTGAGATTGAGTCTCCTAAAATTCGTTTGTTCACGACTTCGGCAACACATGAACCTGTATGTGACAGATGTGTGACCAGGTAAAGGAGTAATCGGGCATTATCACTTCCCCTTATCTATGCATATGTGGCAGAGATATGGCTAGATTAGCATGGGGTTTAGCACTGACACGTTCCTTCATCCATGCCTGTGGTAGACCTGTGGCCAGTCTAGCTATTGCTCTGGCAGAGACATCCCTTCAACCCATGCATATGTAGTAGAAATGTGTCCATGCTAACGTTAGCTTTGGAACTGACCCATCTCAACCCACACATATGTAGTAGAGACGTGGCCAGGTTAGCGTTCGCACTGGCAGTGACACATCCCCTTCACGGACGCATATGTTATAGAGATGTGGACAAGCAGTGTTTACTCTGGCTCTGACACATCCCCTCACTCGCCGATATGTGGTAGGCTACAGAGGAAAAAATATTGTTATGGATACTAATCTGGGCAGACACACTCAGCTCTTTAGTTTCAAGCTTTGGGATCACAGCTCACGACGGAGAATATAACCTCCGAATTCAGTGATATTATCTCCACAGTTATCGGACAAAAAAATTATAGATTATCGGGAAGGAAAAGCATAATCTATGAAATTCAAAGACTGAGATGATTAATGGGGTACCTGCATTAGAATGCAACTCGGACAGTGATACGTAACCTAGCTATCGTAAGAATTCTACTTGTACTGTATGATCATTATGGCGCCAAAAGTGTACGATGGTCAGACAATGAATTATCTAAATCTTATTCCATAAAAACATAACATTACTGTAGTTTTACATTTCAGTGTCACTATTTTTCTGGGGAAACATGAAAAACCTAACCATAAACGTAGGAAAAATCAACAAACGAACGAAAATGCAGAAATTCGTATTTTCTGGAAGTGTCACGAGCCATGTAATGCAATATCTCTACAAAAGCGATCTGGAACTCGTTGCCTAATAGAAGTATAACTTCTATCTTTATTTTAGCAGTAAACTGCTGTTTTAGTTATAACATTATCATTGAGAGGCGGAAGAGAGAGTTATATGTAGAAAGAAAGAGAGGTGAAAAGATTATTAAGAAGAAGAGAGCGGATGAGGAATTTGGAAGGAACTTGAGTGTAAAGTGGAGGGACTGTAAGAAAATGTTCTGGAAAGAGGTGAAAAGAGTAAGACAGGGTGGAAATGAAGTTAGCAGGGGAGTGAAAGATAAAAATAGTAGATTACTAGTGGAGAAGGGAGAAAAAATGAGTAGATGGAGAGAACACTTTAAGGAATTGTTGAACATAGAGAATGTAAGTAATGCGAGTATAAGTGGCTGGGGAATGGCTGCGAAAAGGAGGGAGGTGAGAAGACAGGAAGAAATCAGTAGGATAGAAGTTGTGGAAGCAATGAAGAATGTTAAATTGGGGAAAGCCCCAGGAATTGATGGAGAGTGTGGTGAAATGCTGAAGTATGGGAGAGAGAGAGTAGTAGAATGGATGTGGAAAATGTGCAGATTGGGATGGGAGGAAGGTAGAGTCCCGGAGGATTGGAAGTCAGGTATAATTATTCCCTTGTACAAAGGAAAAGGGGAAAAAGAAGTGTGTGGTAATCATAGGGGTATTTGTCTTCTTAGTATAATAGGAAAAGTGTATGGTAGGATACTTATTGACAGAGTTAGAGAACGAACAGAGGAATTAGTTGGAGAAGAACAGGGAGGCTTTAGGAAGGGAAGAAGTTGTGTAGATCAGATATTCATTCTTAGATCTTTAGTGGAAAAGTTTCTAGAGAAGGGAAAGAAGTTGTATGTGGCTTTCATGGATTTGGAGAAAGCACATGACAGGGTGGATAGACAAGGATTGTGGAAAGTATTAAGAATATATGGAGTAGATGGGAAGTTGTTGAATGCTGTGAAGTGTATGTATGATGGTGCTACGGCTGCAGTGCGTGTGGATGGTGAGCTGAATTTTTCTCTTTGAAGGTTGTGTTGAAACAGGGATGTGTCATGTCTCCATGGTTGTTCAATCTGTACATGGATGGGGTAATAAAAGAGGTACAAGGTAGAGTAGTGGATGTTGGAGTGGCCCTGGTGAGAAAGGGTAGTGTTTGGAAACTCCCTGTACTGTGTTTTCCAGATGATACTGTGTTGTTGAGTGAAGACGAAGGAGAGCTGCAAGGCTTGGTGGATGAGTTTGGGAGAGTGTATAAGAAACGGAATCTGAAGGTGAATGTAAGGAGGAGTAAAGTAATGGTCTTTGAGAGAGGTGAAGTCAGTGAATGTACAACGAGGTTGGATGGTGAGGAATCGGAAAATGTAAGTTTAAGTGCTTGGGTAGTGTGATAAGTAAGGATGGAGGTTTGGAGGGTGAAGTGCTTGAAAAGGTACAGCAGGGAAGAAAGATTGCTGGTTCCTTGAAAGCAGTGATAAGAAGCAGGGAAGTGAGCATGGAAGTGGAAAAGTTACTACATGACAGTATTGTGATACCAACTCTAACGTATGGATGTGAAGCTTGGACGTTCCTGGAAGGACACAAGTCAAGAGTGAGAGCAGTGGAAATGAGTTATTTAAGAGGAGCCTGTGGAGTCACATGGAGAGACAGGCTGACAAATGAGGATATAAAGGAGCTTTATAGTGTGGATGTGGATGTGATAGGAAGCGTTAGGAGGAATACACTGGGGTGGTTTGGCCATGTGGAGAGGATGGAGGGTGAAAGACTGATGAAGAGAGTGTATGTAAGTGAAGTGGAGGGGGGAAGAGGGAGGGGGAGGCCGAGGATGAGATGGAGGGATGGGGTGGAGAGATATTTGAGAGAGGGGTGTGTGAGTTGAGAGCTGGGCAGTGAAATGGCGGGGGACAGGGTAACGTGGAGGCGATTTGTTTGTGGCCACCCTGAACGGGATTGAGGCGTCTGGCAATAGATAGATAGATAGATAGATTATCATTCACAAGGTAATATATTTTATCCAGTAATATGTCATAAATTTGGATGGATTTATGCATCAAAGAAAATTTTTCTTCTAACGAGGTCCTCAATATCACAGTTGTTTTTCAAACCTCGTCAAAACAATGAAACCTTAATAATGTTAAAGAGGTGTTCCTATTTCACCATGTGTTGTATCCTACCTCGAAATTACACATGAAGACATTCCGCCTTTAAAATTAAGTAGCCTCATGTGAATGACTTTTTTTTTTTTTTTTAGCCTCAAGATGTTTACAATATGCGGGTCAGTATAACATTAACTATTGGCCTTTCTGGGACGTTTACCGACATAGCAACTCGCAGTTGGTAATGTGACATTATTATTATTATTCTTTTTTTTTATGTAACGTCACAGGTTAGGCTATGGGATGAAAGTTATAATAATCGCTTCAACGGAATGCTTAAAACTGTGTGTAGAAGAGCTGGAAATCATTGGAAGATATGACATCATAATTGTTTTTGCCCATCAACTCATCATGTTTACCCGTTGTTTTCACTCGGTTTGATTGTCTGTTTGTTTGTTTGTCTGTCTGTCTGTCTGTTTTTCTATTAACAACTTTACGTGAGAACTACTGGTGCTATTTTAAAATTACACGGATCATGAGGTATGATCTTTTGATCACCTGATTAAATTTAGAGTCAAATTGGCTCAAGACCCAGGTTGTATGCCCAGAAAATGTAAATTAACCCTTTCATGCGCAGACAAGATTTTAAGTTTTCTGTTCCACAACACTTCGGCTTTTCTCCCCTCCCCCCGCCCACCGCGTGCTCCGAAAAAGTATATTCTCGGATTATTTTCACCATCCAAGTATATTTATTGTGCCACAAAACCCACATATTGCTATTTGTCGATGTTTGTTCTACACAATAAGCAAAAGCACACACAAAAAAAAACACTATATATACTTTAGGGCCGTGTGAATAAACATTCGTGAACATACATCTCACTTCCCAATATCATAAGTCAAATGTTAACTAATCAATCTCTACATGTTATGCATCATTTGAAATAGAATTTTATTAGCTTTTGAATGGGCGTGGTCCCAGTGTGATACGAGGTATGGTGTTCGGTTAATAAGTGAAAAAGTAAAACCCATTTCCGACAGACAACCAATTTTTTATTCAGGGAGCTCTAGTAAAAAGTTTTCTCGGAACTGTTATGTTTTTATTTTATCATCCTATGCAGAATTTCATTGGCTTTCATTTGAGATCACAGTGATGATCCTAGGCCTCATACTTTTCGAGAAAAATGCACAAAACTACAGTGTACCCACGCCGTGTCGTGACTGTAGGGCGGTTTCCTGCCTCCCTCTAAGCTACTACACATATTACACCAATTCCTTGTACACTAGATATGCACACTATATTCACATGATTAACTCTCACTATTTTTATAGTTGAATACTAACATTTGGTGCAGGGTAGAGGCAGGGTAGTTGACTGGAAAAAGTATCACAATCTTTGTTGTGCCAACGGCTGATAACGATCAGGAATGCTTCACAAACACAAAATTTCCTCTTGCAAACACCAAATCTAATCATAACTGTGGCCAAAAACTATACATAAGCACTATTGGTATAGTGAAATATGTTGCACGGCTGGGACTTGGGTTAGAGTGGAAATTTAAAGGGCAATACCGCACAGTACCTCCCCCACTCACAGCTCATTTGGTACTGAATAACCTGTCCCTTCTCTAGCCGGTATCGGGACCCACAGTTGCCAACTCATTACTTTTGACAAACGCTAGACAAGCTGTGATGCCTAAATCCGCCCCGTCCCGGAGACGTGAATTCACGTCCTCACATGATGTGCACTCATATCCCGGAGACGTGAATTCACGTCCTCACATGATGTGCACTCATATCCCGGAGACGTAAATTAACGCGGCAACATTGCAAGGTCCCTAATTTGCACATTTTTCAATTTTCGCGAGTGATTCCACGAGTGATTTTTGGCACGTATACACGGGACACCTTCCTCTATTCCTCTACAAGATGCCAAGCAGGGACAATGCCTTACACCGCATTACCTCTCCCCCCCCCATGCACGCCATTGTCTCAGCAATTCACATGTTACCAGTGACCTGGCCAATAAAGACATTCAGGGCCAGAGTGATTCCCCAATCGATGACAATGTGGAGGACAAAGTTTACATAGCATTAGAGGAAGAAACAGTCAAATGATGATCAGGTAATGTGGGAAAAAAAGGTCATGAATGGTGAAGAGTTAGTGAGTGAAACAATGCTTATAATGCCTATATTACTGTTTGAAAACCAATATACTCTTGTACTACATATAAATTCGTACCAAGTAAATAAATAAATATTGTTTATGAGTGGATAAAATAGTTACCCTCCCACAAATCTCGTTTTCTTTGGTGCCAGCCTGTTAGAAAACCCAGTCAGGTAAGGAGTTACTCGTACCTGTATCGAGTATTTTAAACCTCAGGTGAGCGATTTCTCTATGAATTTTCGATGTTTCTCACCAAAAGCGAATGTTTGAGCCTAAAAAAAAAAAAGGTCCAAAAATGTCAGGACTGGGGCGTACCAATGCCCAGAAAACATCGGGATGGGGGGGGGTTAAAAAATGACGATGATTGGCCGAAAACTTTTTCTCTAACAAAAGTTTTTAATCTGAAATGATGACAAACGCTTCAACGAGTATAGTCGTAGCCACACCCAAATGACGACTAATGCATCAATGCGGGCGAAGAGGTAAAAAATTAAAAATAAAATCCTTGTTTTTTTTCCATAACTTCTTTAAAATTTGTTATATCGACATGAAACCAAGGTCTAAAGGTGCATTTTTCAAATCTGCATCCTATAACATGCCTCATTACAAAAGGGGGGTCACCCACCTGTTAGTGGCAGTGGGGTCAATGTCATGTGGGTAGGGCCTAAAATTTCAAATAGTCAAATCGTCAACTTCCACCCAACTACTCCAAATTTGATGACATCTCCGACTAGATAATACCAGTTGTGTTTATACATCAGCACTAAAATTACTGTCGGGGACCGATTTTCTGTGCCTTGGCACCGATTCTTGTTTTAATGTGAATGATAAATGCTACATTATGAAAGTTTTCAACATTATATTATATACTAAGGCCAAAGGATTTACTTACACTACAGTATGATGCGATTATTTCATATAGAAAGCAATATTATGAAGAGCATTTTCGCACACGGCATAGCTACATTACATAATCAGGAAGTGAATCTAATTTTGAATTGGGGTTCACTCAGCCACAGTATCTCAAAGCCCAGCTCAAATCACCTGAAGTTGCAAAAATTACAGTGTTACTACATGAAACGCGAAGGGATTGGCTAGCGAGCTACCAGTTCTTTTGAGTGACTGTACATAGCACCCTAGTAAAGTAACTCTTCCCATCTAGTGTATACTGTGTTAGCAGTAGTGTTTGTGTAAAAATCTTGCAACTAAGGTAAGGTTATCTGGTCAAATTTTCACAGACGAAAATCTGCACCCTCAGAGACATAGGTGACCCTGCATGTTCCTAAATGCCCTGTGACTGTTGCAAGACATGTTTTTCTTCTTTGTTTTTGTTACTAATGGCTATAAATTCACTACATTATATAAGTTTTCTCAAAACGTTTTTCCACATCTTTGAATTGAGAGTTTCACCACACACCCAAACGCAGTCTAATATCATGTAAGTAGCCAATGACAAGGTATACTGACACTGTTATCGCCTGCATCAGAGGTGATGCAGTTGTTATGCTTTTGGCTTTAGCTTACAATCCAGCTTTCACACTCATTCTAAATGATCCATGTTGTATATAGACAGAAGTACCAGATCAAAACTCACACACACACACACACACACACACACACAAACACACACAGCAGCTACCAAGGAGAACAGACGTGGGCCGACAGTGCTCCATACTGAGCCAGCACGGCCTGTGGCATTACCTAAATTAGTATCTTTATATGAGTCAAGCTCTGTACCAGGTTAGACTAAATGTTTTTTTATTATTAAAAAGAAATAAGAAGTTTAAACAAGACTTGTTCAAACAGAGAAGAGAACCGAGTAGCGAAAGAATGCACTCAGCTGATTGTTTGTTTAGACTACAATTGCTCCAGGGAATGTAAGTACTCTGTGCTTTTAGTACTGCAAAATGGCCACATACTTTAGTAAAGCAAATTTGGAAAAGAAAAGGGATAAAGGTAGAAAGCAAGATGATTTCTACCAAGAACTGGTTAAAATGGAGACACAATAGACTGGTTGAACGTGTACACAAACTGGAGATTGCTTTCTAGAATGAAACTGATGAAATAAAGAAGCAGATGCACTTGCATAAGAAAGAAATAGAAAAACTAGGAAGTGAGGTCAAAGAGAAAGACACAACCATATGTGAACTAACAGTGGAACTGAGTACACTTAGGAGGAAAATAAGTGAAATGGCAAGTACAGTAGTCAACCACGAGAGTATTATGGAAGAGTTCAATAATGATACAGAGACAATTAGGCAAGTAAGCATTCTGATAGACCAGAGCAGTGACATTGAGAAGATAACACAGGTGAATGAAGCTGTGCAAAGCTACAAAAATGATGTGGAAACCACGTATGCTGAAATGGTGAAAGTAAAGAAAGACTTAGAAACAAGGGTGGAAGAAAAAAGCATTAAAAAGGAAGTGAAGAGAATAATCCAAAACAATCCAAAGTTAGTCAGAGATTCAGTAGATATCAACAAATCTATAGTAATCACTGGTATAGAAGAGGAAAGAGTAAAAAACAAGATCTCGAGACAAAAAGGAGATGGCAAATAAAATGAGCATATTGAAAGAAGTATCAGAGGAAATCTGTAGTAAAGACATAGAGGAACACAAAAGGTTAGGGAAATACGAGAAAAGCAAGTCAAGACCTCTAAAGGTAACTTTCCAGAGTGTAAACACCGTGGAGGAGATACTAAAAAATGCAAAGAATCTTATGGAAAAAGAGGAGTTCAAAAATGTATGGATAAAAAGATGCCTAACACAAGAGGAACTGGAATTACTGAAAGAGAAGAGGGAGGAAGCAAAAACAAAAAATGAGGGAAGATCAGAAGAGGAGAAGAACACATTTTTACAAATAGGATTGCAGGTACGAAAGTGGTACATAAACAGGAGGGAATAAAAAAGAGGAAGGTAGTAGAACCATGTCATGACAAGTATATAAACAAGATGATAAAGTTGATGTATTCAAATGTGGATGGAATGGTATCTAAATTATTAGAGATGAATGATTGTCAGAGAAAATAAACCACCTATAATATTCCTAACAAACAAAATTAACACCAAGGATATCCAATGACATACTAAACTTAGAGGAATACAATATGTGGAGAAGAGATAGAAACTTAAAAAAAGGAGGAGGAATTATAAATAAAACTAGATATACCCTCACAAGTAGAACTGATTGCAGTAGAGATCAACACATCTGAAGGGAAAGTAATTGTAGCCAATTTGTACATGCCACCCAGATCAAACACATGGGAAAGAGACGAATATGAGGACCTGGCAGAGAGTACAATTCAGAGTTTAAGAGCATTACTACATAAAATGGAAGAGAAATCGGAAAGAATTATACTAACTGGAGATTTTAATACAAATATAAATTGCAATACTCTAGATATAATTAGCCAAGAAAGCTGTTGGGACCAAAAGCTCCTGGATCTCGTGCAAGAGTTTTTCCTAACGCAACATGTGAGAGAAACCACCCGAAAAAGAGGACTCAATGTACCTTCAATGCTAGATCTCATATTTACTAGGCAAGAAAATTATATTAACAGTTTAATATATCACCCTCCACTCGGCAAAAGCGATCATGCAGTACTAAATTGCAACTTCAGGATAGCATATGACAGTTAACAGCAATGAAAGTTACAAAAAGAGCCTAAACTATAAAAAGGGAAATTATCATGACCTAAAGAAGTATTTCTTAGAAGTTGATTGGGAAAATGAGCTTAGAGGATAAGATTTAAATGCTGTATATAAAAAATTCTGTGAATTTTATGAAATAAGAGTCCAGAAGTACATCCCACAGCACAAAGAAGCAGATAAGAAAATACAGAAATGGTTCAATACAGAATGCAAAAAATCAAAAGAAAGAAGAGATTGTTGTGGAATAGATACAGAAGACACAATAGTGAAAGGGCATATAATAATTACAAACAGGCAAGAAACGATTATGCAAGAATAAGGAGGGAAGCCCAAAAACAGTTTGAGGAGGATATAATAAATAAAAGTAGTGATCAACCGAAGCTATTTTACAGCTACATCAGAAGCAAAACCAAAGTAAAAGATATAATACAATCCATTACGGACAAGGGAATCACCTATACACTATCTATCTATCTATATACCTAGGCTGCTTCCCTCAAGGAAAGGGAGGTAGCCGAGACAGGACGACACACTCCCCATTTACTCATCCATTCAAATACATTCATTCGCATCTTAGCCCCAAGGGGAGAACGGACAGATCCTTACCGCACCACACCGCACAATGATCAACTGCGCAATGCAATCAGTGACATCCGCAGCAGGGCCCGACAGCAGAGCTGGATTACCCCTGCCACATCATAACAGACCCATCCCCTTACCCGCACCTGACCTGACCAAATGAGAGAGAATATCCCCTCAGGGCTGCGTCATCACTTATTCATTCACAATTTCTCTCCACCCATTTCTGTCATGCACAGCCACTCTTCCTTGCTCAACAGACATCCCTCTCGCATCCAGTGCTCTCTTCACACTGTCCATCCATCCTATTCGTGGTCTTCCTCTCAGCCTTACACCTCTCACATCAGATCTAGTTATCTTTTTCACCAATCGCTCATTATCCATTCTCAACATATGCCCAAACCATCGCAGCACCCTCTGCTCAACTCTACCAGCCATTTCCCGAACAACTCCAGTTCTCCTTGGCACTTCATCATTTCGCACTTGATCCATACGCGTCACTCCAAACATACTCCTCAGACACCTCATCTCCATTACATTCAAACTTTTCCTCTCTGCTACACCCATATTCCATGTTTCAGCCCCATAAAACCCTCATACAACCTTCTCTTTACATCCATTCTAAGCGAACGACCTCTAAACACTTTTTTCATTCCTCCCAGCACCTTTCCTGCTTCATTTATTCTAAACTTCACTTCTGCATCTATTCTTTCATCCACAGCAACATGTGACCCTAGATATTTAAAACACTCTACACAAGAGAAAGATATTTGTGAAGCAGTAAATAAGAATTTCCAATCAGTTTTAACAGAAAAAAATTTTGAGAGGGATTATGTGGAACATGCTTGTCCACACATACTACCAGATATACAAATATCAGAAAAAGTAATACAGGAGGAGTTAAGTAAATTAGACAGAGGAAAAGCAAAGGGTCCTGATGAAATTTCATGATGGGTGCTACGAGAATGTGCAAAGGAGTTAAGTAAACCATTATTTTTAATTTTCAAGAAATCCTTGAGTCAAGGTAAACTACCTGATATTTGGAAGAAAGCAAATTTTGTCCCCTTATTCAAGAAAGGGAATAGACAAAATCCACTCAACTATCGACCAGTATCACTGACCAGTGTTGTAAGCAAGGTATTAGAAAAGCTTATCAGAAAAGCTTGGGTAAATCATCTAGAAGAACACAATATAATAACAGAAAGACAGTTTGGTTTCAGAAAAGGAAAATCGTGTGTGACTAATCTGTTGAGCTACTATGACAGAGTAACAGACACAATACGGGAAAGAGAAGGATGGGTGGACAGTATCCATTTAGATTTCAAGAAAGCATTTGACACAGTACCACACAAAAGACGTTTATGGAAACTGTACCATCAAGAATTCGAGGCAAACTGTTTTGTTGGATGCAAGATTTTCTCATAAGAAGAGAAATGGGAACAGTACTAAGGGGAAACTACCCATCATGGAAAGAAGTGACTAGTGGAGTACCACAGGGTTCAGTGCTGGCACCTATCATGTTTTTAGTGTATATAAATGATATAAACAGTAACACTGGAAATGAAAGCTATCTAAATATGTTTGCAGATGATGCAAAAATACAAAGGAGAATTACTAACACAGACTCTTGTAAAGAGCTACAAGAAGAATTAAATAAACTTCATGAATGGAGTAATACATGGCAAATGGAATTCAATGTGGACGTGTCATGTAATCAAGTTTGGTAAAAGTAGAAAAAGACCTGATTGGGATTATACGTTAGGAAATAAAACCCTACACACATCAGAAAGAGAGAAGGACCTAGGTGTGATTATCAATAACAGACTATCTCCAGCAGACCACATCAGTGAGAAGGTACGGAACATGTATACACTGCTTGCAAATATGAGAATAGCATTCACATACATAAATGAAGACATGCTAAGAAGGATAATAACATCATTCATTAGACCAACCCTGGAATATGCATCAGTAGTCTGGAGTCCTCATCTCAAGAAACACAGACAAGATTTGAAAAGTTCAAAGGGCCGCTACAAGATGGATACCAAGCTTAAGGGATCTAAGCTATGAAGAAAGACTAAATAAACTGAATCTACCAACACTACAGGAGAGAAGGAAAAGAGGTGACATGATAATGCTATATAAATGCATATCAGGGAAGGAGAAAATAGACATAAATGATTACTTAACATATGGGGAAGCATCAGCAAGAGGACACTGCAAAAAAACTGCATAAGAAGAGAGGTGAGAAAGACGTAAGGATATTCAATTTCCCAAACAGAGCAATTGATCAATTGAATGCACTACCGAATGAAATAGTGTGCCAAAACAGTTCACAAATTTAAGGATATGTACGATAAATATGGTTTAACCCTAGATAGGTAATGTGGGGTCTCAGAGACCCCAGTCCCCGAAATTTAATTTTTAAAAATATGAGCATAAGGTCTACAGATCTGTCCATCTCATTACCTTCCTGCCTAGTGATGCTCTTCATGGGGATGATGGGGTCATAGCTGTACCTGGCTCTGATTTTGCTCTTTAGAGCCACTGGGGTATGTTAGACCCCAGATTAACTATAATGTAACCTCAGTTGAGCCCTCTTGTGATTTTTTTATTTCAATTTGTTGTCTTTCTCCTTTTGTATACAGAAGGTCCCAACATCGGTCTACTACAGACCACCCAAGGAATCATAATATTACTTTTCAATTTTGCAAGATTTTTTAAAAATTTTTATACCTAAAATTTAACCATTTTTGCATAAAAACATATTTTTTTCGATTAAACTTTATTTTTTCTGGCCTTATTTACAGATAAGGGGTTGAATTATTTGTGTATTGAAGCATTTTGAAATCAAACGGAAGTATTTTTTTTTTTTTTCCGTGGGGTCTGTCAGACTCCACGTTACCTAATATAGTAACAAAATCAAGATTACCTTACAAGGGTTAAGACACAGGACAGTACGAGCTTGACTCATTCCTGTAAAGATACAATTAGGTAAGAACAATTAAGAACACACACACATACACACACACACACACTCACACACACACACACACACACACACACAAAGAAACAAACATTTTCAAATCACAAAGAAATTTTAGCTAACACCAGACGATGGTTAACCTGTGCCTGGAATGCGTGTTCATTCTGTTTTGATTTTAATATGAGTCATGGGTAAATAAGTGTATACTAATCTTGTACGTTGTCACGGTTTTTTTTTTTTTTTTTTAATGCAAATATTAAATGATAATGTTCAATAATACTGAACAGTAGGAACAAGAATTGTCTTGCTAAATCAGGCAATGATTACTTTAAGCTGGCTTGCTTCGCACTATTCTCTAAGAACGAGAATTTATAAACTTTCTCAACAGTACACAGCAGAGACTAATTACTCAATTGCTGTTTATTAGTACTGTTAGCCTCTGGAGAAAGTTACTTCACCCCTGACAATAAATAACTAATACCATTAATAATATCAGGTTCTTGCTGATGCGTAACTCCTAGAAGGCACAATGGATTTTAAGCTTAATACAACAAAGACTGGCCTAAGTACCAGTTATGAATGGCAAACGTTTATGCAAGCTAGGAGCTATAAGGGAAATAAGCTTAATTGTGGAGAAATGAAACACGAGTTTACATTACATTAAGCTCAAGAAAAAGAACTTAAATTTATTGACTACAAAGAAATAAATTTAACGATACATCACAAAATGAATTCAAATAAAGAGATCGTACTCACTCACTCAAAAGCTAAATTCTAACGCCTAGAAAAAAAACAACATGCGGCGCAGCCGGCCAGCATGTGAGGAAACAGCACACTTAACTAAACTCTTAAACCTAGGAAAATACGGAAAGGAAATACTGGTCAATGAATGTAGTGTATCACCGAAGAAGGGTGGGAGCCTGGAGAACTGTAGTCTAGTGGAGTCTGGGTGCTAGCTGACCTCTCACTCTCTCACTGCTGGAGCACAGAACCTCACTCCGTCAAAACAGACACTTGACTGAACTCAAAAACAGGCCAGCCCAGAGAAGGCATGGCCAACAGTCGAGGCAAGCAGGGGCGAACAATAAAGAAACTAATAGATCGGTCACTTTTGAAACAGTGACGAATGTTTTGAAAAGTATACCACCGAAATGGAGAGACAGTTAACTGAGTGACACACAGTGAGTTTTCCACTGATAGTTCGTGGTTTCTCACAAAAGGAAAATGTCGCGAATTTGATTCGTGACATTACGCCCCTACAAAATGAATTTTTTCCTTATGGGAAAAAATTTGTGGATATATATATATATATATATATATATATATATATATATATATATATATATATATGTATATATATATATATATATATATATATATATATGTACACATCCTAACTCAGTGACACAAGATTCACACTTTGGTGTGTGTACTATCCTGCTACAGGAGAAAATCACTATCGCCAGTGAGCGTAAAAACCTCGTATTTACCTTAATAGAGGCAAGCTTGAGGGAAAAAACTCCGTGACGACGGTGAAAATCCTGTACTCAGGTCAAACTGAGCGAAAGTTCGCTACATTTACACTGACAACTAATTGTTGTGTAGCGTGGTGTATGTAATACACGGTGTAGGTGTGACAGTTGTAGTGTAACTGTACCTACGTGTAAAATGAGACAGTAATATTAATAATATGGCGACGACGAAGGCAGAGGAGAAGAGGCGGCAGCGTGCGGCAGACGATCAGCTGGCCCACACAGCAAAACTGCTACACCCATCGCTGTACCTGCAAAATCAATTAAGGTGGAGCATCAAAAGTGTCAATGAGACAAAAATTCTTATTACATTACAATTACTCTGCCTAGCAATCAGTACATGTTACGAAAGGTACGCTCTAGCTGAAAAATACGAGTGACAGCCTAAGCTTCGTACATTCGAGGTCGCCATTAATTTATTAGGTAGATTATTAACCAGGAGACGTAGTCCCTGGACGCCGCTGTCTCGAGGACTCGTGTAGTTTACTGGTTAACCTTAACTCTACACTGACGATTAGTGTCGGCAAGTTGAGAATCCTTATGCAAACTCGGGCTCGTGTGTCCGCTGACACAGCCTCGAACTGCACGCGGGTCCTCAACCTATGCCTTAACCTAGTGCCTATATTAATATCGGGGAGCTGAGAATCCTTGTGCAAACTCGGGCTCGTGTGTCTACAGACACAGCCTCGAGTCGCCTCTGTGGGATTCTCTCTCGAACTTCCCCCTTAACCTACAGTACTTATATTAATATCGGGGAGCTGAAAATCCTTGTGCAAACTCGGGCTCGTGTGTCTGCAGACACAGCCTTGAGTCTCCTCTGCGGAGTTCTCAAACTTCTCCCCTTAAACTACGGAACACGTGTTTGTACAGGCCCTGGACATACTGTGTCCTGTGGGGCCAATAAGTGAGACGTCAGGTCTACACTTTTAACTGGGAACCAGGCTGGTCCTTGGATTACTCAAATCTCTGAGGACGCCTATCACGGAACCCAGCATGCAACAATTGCCCATGTTAGTCAGCAGTTAGCAGGCGAGACATCGGGTCTGCACCTACATTATCACTTCCCTTGATGTATCTCACAACAAGGTTAAACTGCTGTAAATACAGTGTCCAGCGTGTCAATCTTGCACTAGCCGTCTTGGTCGTGCTAAGAATAGTGAGTGGCATATGATCAGTTTCCAGAGTGAATGGTGCCCTAAATAAATAATAATATTTTTTAACACCATCAACCACAGCCAAGAGTTCCTTCTCAACCGTACTGTAATTCCTCTCGGCGGGTTTTAGCCTACGGGTGGTATGCCACTGGGAAGAGTCCACCTTCCGATTCCTGCATCAATACGGCACCTACTCTTGTGAAGTCTCAGTGCGCAGTATGAAAGGTTTGCTGGAATCAGGCAACTGCAAGATAGGCTCCTTGCACAACATGTTCTTAAGAGCGTTAAAAGATCTCTCGCGCTTCTCCCCATTCAATGGTGTTTGGAGCATATTTCCGTAGCACCTCGTACAACGGTTGGGCAATGAGAGCAAAGTTGGGGATAAAACTCCTATAATATCCCACTAGGCCAAGGAATGCCCTAACCTGTTTCTTGGTTGCGGGTCTTGGGGCTTCTCTAACCTTCCTGATCTTGTCACCCTGACACCTGCAGTGATTGTTGCCAACAATATGTCCAAGGAACTCCACCTCACTGTGAGCAATCTTACATTTGCTAGGCTTCACAGTCATGTTGAAACTCTGGAGTCTACTGAAGACAATTTCCAAGAGTCTGAGGTGCTCCTCCAACGTGGCAGAATGAATGAGAACATCGTCAACGAACATTTCTACTCCTACAATACCATGGAGCACTTGTCATGGCACGATTAAATACTGCTGGGGAATTGGTAGATCCAAACGGTAGGACTTTATACTGGTACAACCCCCTAGGAGTAGCAAAGGCAGTGAACTGACGACTCTCAGGATGAAGGGGAATCTGGAAGAATCCCTTCGCTAGATCGAGCTTCGTGAAATATTGTGACCCTGCCAGCTTGGAGAAGATGGCAATATGGTCACCCATTGGCTCAGCACCCACTTTGGTGATTGCATTGAGCCTTCTATAGTCGCCACAAATCCTGACCACCATCTTTCTTGCGAACTACTACCATCGGACTACAGTAAGGAGATGAGGACTTTTCGATAATGCCTGCAGTCTCCATGTTGGTAATTTCCTTGTCTACTGCGTCCTGTAGTCGCATGGGACTCGGATATGGCTTAACCTTTATGGGAGCATTGCTGGTCAACTCAGTTTTATGACGCAACCTTTGCAAGTCTAGGTTGGTCTGAGAAGACATCAGCATACTGACAGAGCAGTGACCTTAAGGCATTTTGACCTCCTACTGCTAAGTCAGGGTTAAGTAAAACATCTCCGATAGTCTCTTCCTGACGGGACTGAGCGGTTAAGGGCTCGTCATCATGGTCATCAGCTGCGATCACTGCGGCTGCCCCGGTTTCTTCCAGTGGCTGCTCACTATCATCAGCTACTCGTAGGCCAGTCTCCTCGGGGTCTGACTCATGCTAAGCCTTCAACATGTTAATGTGGAACCTTTTATGAAGATTCCCCATCTGAATTATGTAGCTGAGGTCTGAAATGCGCTCTACTACATCAAATGGACCCTTCCACTGCACCAACAACTTGTTCTGGGCAGTGGGGAGTAACACCAGGCACTTATCGCCTGGACTAAACTTCCGAAGTTTTGCCTTCTTATCATAATAGGTTTCTGAACTTCGCGTGCCTTGATCAATTCTTCCTTAGCTAACTCGCATGTCGACTGGAGGCGGTCAGCTAGATCAAGGACGTAGGTGTAGGTGGTCTTGACTTCAGGGTCAGGTTCTTCATCGTCCCACAACTCGCGAAGGGCTCGAAGTGGTCCACGGACCGACCTTCCATACACCAGTTCAAAGGGTGAGAATTTCAATGAATGCTATGGGTCTTCTCGATAAGCAAATAGAAGAGGAGCAATGAACCGCGGCCATTCCTTTGGCTGTTCGGCGGTCATGCGCCTCAACATCTTGAGAGTCCCATTGAACCTCTCACACAACCCGTTACACATGGGATGATACGGCGTAGTCCGTAAGCCTCGGATGGACAGCAACCTGAACGCTTCATTCATCATTGCTGAAGTGAACTGCGAACCCTGGTCGCTTAAGACCTCCTTAGGGATACCTACACGACAGAACACTTCAATTAATGCCTCAGCAACAGTGACGGCCTCTATATTCTTAAGGGCCACGGCTTCGGGCCACCGTGTGCTGAAATCAACAATAGTGAGGATATGCTTTGATCCATCACTAGCCCTAGGGGAGATTGGCCCAACTATGTCAACTGCTACTCTCTCGAATGGTTCAGAGATTACAGGCATTTGTTTCAGTGGCGCAGGGCGGACACGTCCCCGGTCAGTGGTACACATCACAGGAACGTACGAGCCTCATTATTTCCCGTCCCATTCCTGGCCAGAAAAAGTCAGCATGGATGTGGTCAGAGGTCTTCTTTTGACCCATGTGACCTCCCATCGCTGAACAATGACCTAATTCAAACACTGCTCGGCGATACTTTGCAAGAACGACAAACTGCAGTCGAACCTCACCCTGGGGTGTCTGTGACTCACGGTATAGCCATCCTTCGCTTACGAAGGAACCTGGCTTGTCCTCCCCATGAATACTTAATCACTTTACCCTCCAGCTTCTTATGCACTGAGGCAAGTGTTGAGTCAGTCTGTTGCCCTTGGACAACATCTTGACTACGAATCAGATCTTGCAGCGTTGCGACGATCAACGGAGTGGCGCGATTTGGAGCCTTGGCCATGGCTTGTGTTACCGCAGCAGCCGAAGTCTGAGTAGCAACATCTATGGCGCAACTATATTTGACGCCAGATATGTTGCCTATAATGAGGTCAAATAAAGGTTCTGGCATGACAACTGCAGCTGTCAGGCCAGTGAAAAATGGAGACGCCACCTGGATACGTGCCTCAGGGAACAATCTCACTGATCCATCAATAAGTCTAACTTGGATCTGTCGACCTGTATACTCATCAGGCCGAACTAAACTCTGCTTAACAGAGCAACCTGAGGAACCATTATCCCTCAGAACATTTACAGAAACACCTCCCACAAACCCTGGCTGAACAAGAAAGGCAGTGTTGCTGGTGGAAGTGTCTGAGGAGGTAGCAGCCAGTCATTCATGAGATTACGGAACAACCGATGCAGCAAACGTGGCGCCCTGGGAACTAGGTGTCTGAGGAGTCGTACTCACCATCTGAGGAGGTGGAGCATTGACTACCTGTGGAGGAGAGTTCATGGTCGGAGGGGGACTCGTGAACTGTTGGGAAGTACCTGTACTGGTAGAGATGGCACCACCGTGTGCTTGTCGTGGAATGAAAGCTGCGTTTGCCTCCTGCCTCCGATACACTGATTGACCTGACTGAGGGTTACGTGGCTTGTCCTTGTATTGCTGCTGCTGCTTGGGGAACTGCTGCTGGTTGGGGTGCTTGTCCGCTTCCAAGCACGCTGCTGTGCATTTTGCCCCTGGTCCTTCTGCGGTTTGCTTGGACCTTGGTCATTACTCTGAGAACGGCCTTGGTGCTGGGATTCAGTCTGAGACGGCTTCCGAGACTTGGCAGTATCTTTTCTGCTGTTCCAGGTGTTTTGCTTACGAGTTTGATACCCGTATGCAGTGAAATACGCGTCAGCCTTTTCTACCATTTGGCTGGCGTCTTTCACCTGGCAGATTTTAAGCTGTGCTATGAGCTCAGCAGGCCACGACCTCTCTAGCTGTGTATGCAGCATAAGGTCAATTATCCTCTCATGCATGGAAGTTTCATCTTTCTCCATCCACTCATTTAAGTAATCAGTGAGACGGTCAAGGAACTGAACAGCTGTCTCCTTGTCTTGGGGACGAGCTCGCATGAACTGAACTTTGGCGTCGTCTACTGTGAGACCATACGCCTTAATGAGTGCAGCTTTCATCATCTCATACGTGAGATTGTCTCCACGAATTCTGTGGAGAATATCGAGGGCAGGGCCCTCAAATAAACTAAGAAATTGAAGCCGCTTAGCTGCCTCATCCAGTTGATACATGTCTGCCATGTCCTCAAAACGAACTATGTACGGCTCGATTCGCTCGCCTTCCTTGTATGAAGGAAGCTTGATACGTGGGGTCACCACAACATGTGCAGGGAGAACGCTCGTGGAGCTTGGACCAACTGCACCAGATGTGTCTGAAGCCAAGGAATCTCGCTTGAGCTTCAGCACTTCAAGTTCATGTTTTTCGCGTGCTTCTCGCTCGGCATGTTCGTGTTCTCGTTCTCTCTTGCGTTGTTCACGCTCATATTAGCGTTGTACTCGCTCGCGTTCATGTTGTTCACGCTCGTATTCGCGCTCTTTCTCACACTGCTCTTGTTCATATGCACGCTCTCTTTCACGTTGTTCGCGCTGTTCTCGCTCATATTCGTGCTGAATCTTACGCTCTTCATGGGCATCATTCTCATGTTGCTGTTCCTGATTATGCCGTGAGAGTATATATTCTTTAATTTCGGTTGGGTCCATAAGACCCATTTCTTTGGCTTCCTGTAAAAATACAGTGGTAGCCATGACGCTAATTTACTAAGCAAGCCGAAACTGAGTACTGACTGCTGCTTCGCAAACGAATGCTAATAACACAAGTAAAGAATACAGACACAAGCTAGTGGTGACCAGTCTTATCTAGTTAACTGGCAAAAATAAAGCAAAAATGCAAATGACTGGGAAGACTCAATAAATAATGCAATAGGTACGGCGACTTCCCAGGAGCGAATAAAATCGTCTGGCATTACCAAGAATAAAGTACTAAATAGAGTTAAGTACTCTGTGGATTAATAAAGCAAAAATTCACACTAAATCAACGGTAAACACCAGTAAACTTGCGCCTATAAACTTTAATGATAAATACCTAAATATGAACGAGTGAGTATTATCTCGTGAATAGCTTTAGAACTAGGAGTTAATATCCTGGCGAGGTCGCCAATTGTCATGTTTTTTTTTTTGTTTTTTTTAATGCAAATATTAAATGATAATGTTCAATAATACTGAACAGCAGGAACAAGAATTGTCTTGCTAAATCAAGCAATGATTACTTTACGCTGGCTTGCTTCGCACGATTCTCTAAAAAACGAGAATTTATAAACTTTCTCAACAGTACACAGCAGAGACTATTTACTCAATTGCTGTTTATTAGTACTGTTAGCCTCTGGAGAAAGTTACTTCACCCCTGACAATAAATAACTAATACTATTAATAATATCAGGTTCTTGCTGATGCGTAACTCCTAGAAGGCACAATGGATTTTAAGCTTAATACAACAAAGACTGGCCTAAGTATAAGTTATGAATGGCAAACGTTTATGCAAGCTAGGAGCTATAAGGGAAATAAGCTTAATTGTGAAGAAATGAAACACGAGTTTACATTACATTAAGCTCAAGAAAAAGAAGTTAAATTTATTGACTGCAAAGAAATAAATTTAATGTTACATCACAAAATGAACTCAAATAAAGAGATCGTACTCACTCACTCAAAAGCTAACTTCTTACGCCTAGAAAAAAAACAACATGCGGCGCAGCCGGCCAGCATGTGAGGAAACAGCACACTTAACTAAACTCTTAAACCTAGGAAAATACGGAAAGGAAATACTGGTCAATGAATGTAGTGTATCACCGAAGAAGGGTAGGAGCCTGGAGAACTGTAGTCTAGTGGAGTCTGGGTGCTAGCTGACCTCTCACTTTCTCACTGCTGGAGCACAGAACCTCACTCCGTCACAACAGACACTTGACTGAATTCAAATACAGGCCAGCCCAGAGAAGGCATGGCCAACGGTTGAGGCAAGCAGGGGCGAACAATAAAGAAACAATAATATCTCTCAGTAGAGCACTTAATGACATGCATTAGATTGGTCACTTTTGAAACAGTGACGAATGTTTTTAAAAGTACACCACCGAAATGGAGAGAGAAACGGTTAACTGAGCGATACACAGTGAGTTTTCCACTAATAGTTCGTGATTTCTCACAAAAGGAAAATGTCGCAAATTTGATTCGTGACATACGTTGCTATAACAGGTGATCATAAAGTGAGGATATTTGTTTCGCAGAGCATGGATAGGATTTCATTTGCAATACTATCTCTCAATCTATCTATAGCCCGACGCCCTAATCCCGCAAAGGGTGGCCGCAGACAAAACGCCTCCAAGTCGCTCTGTCACCCACCATTTGACTACCCTCCCCCCAACTCACCCCCCCTCCCTCATATACCTCTCAACTCCATCCCTCCACCTCATCCTCGGTCTACCTCTCCCTCTCCCTCCCTTCACCTGACCTACATACACCCTCTTAGTCAGCCTTTCATTCTCCATTCTCTTCACATGTCAAAACCACCTCAGTGTATTTCTCCTAATCTTCTCAACCACATCCACATCCACCCCACAGCGTTCCTTCACTTCTTCATTCGTCAACCTGTCCCTCCACGTCACTCCACATGCTCCTCTCAAGTAACTCATTTCCACTGCTCTCACTCTTGACTTGTTCCCCTCTTGCAAGGTCCATGCCTCGCTTCCATACGTCAGTGTAGGGATCACAATACTATCATGCAGTGATTTCTTAACTTCCATACCTCGCTATTTCTCATACCAACAACCTTCCTTCCCTGCTGTACCCTTTCACGCACTTCATCCCCCAAAGTTCCATCCTTACTCATCACACTACCCAAGTATTTGAATGCACTCACATTCTCCATATCCTCACCATCCAACCTCACTGCACACTCTGTGACTTCATTCCTCTCAAACACCATTACTTTTGTTTACATTAACTTTCAGATTCCTCCTCCTACACACTGTTCCAAATTCATTCACCAAACCTTGCAACTCCCATTCATCTTCACTCAACAGTACTGTATCATCAGCAAACAGCAACACCGAAAGCTTCCAAATCTCACCCTCATTCATTAGAGCCACCCCCACATCCACTGCCCTACCCTGCACCTCCTTTACAACCCCATCCATGTATATATTAAACAGCCATGGAGACATCACACAACCCTGTTTCAGTCCCACATTGAGATCAACGAACTCACTCAGCTCACCATCCACTCGCACCGTAACCCTAGCTCCCTCGTACATACTCTTCACAGCACTCAACAATTTCCCCTCCACTCCATATATTCTTAATACCTTCCACATACCTTGCCTATCTATTCTGTCATAAGCTTTCTCTAAGTCCATGAAGGCAGCATGCACTTTCCTTCCCTTCTCTAGATACTTCTCCACTAAACATCTTAGAACAAATATCTGATCTACACACCCTTTTCCCTTCCTAAATCCCCCTTGTTCTTCTCCAACTAGCTCCTCTGTCATATGCCTAACCCTATCAATGACTATTCTACCATATATTTTACCAGTCACACTAAGTAGGCAAATACCCCTATGGTTACCACATACTTCTCTCTCTCCTTTTCCTTTGTATAAAGGAACAATTATACCTGATTTCCAATCCTCTGGAACCCTTCCCTCTTCCCAAGCCAATCTACACAACTTCCATATCCACTCCACAACAATCTCACCCCCATACCTAAGCATTTCACCACACACTCCATCAATTCCTGGGGCCTTTCCCAACTTAATATTCTTCATCGCTTCCACTACTTCCGCCCTACTGATCTCTTCTTCCCTCCTCTCATCTCTTCTTCTCCCAGCCATTCCCCAACCACTTATACTCGCACTGCTCTCACTCTCCACATTCAACAAATCCTCAAAGTGCTCCTTCCATCTCCTCAGTTTCTCTCTCTTCTCCACCAACAATCTATTATTCCTATCTTTCTCTCCCCTACTATTTCCCCTTTCACACTGCCTTACTTTCTTTACCTCCTTCCAAAACAATTTCTTACTCTCCCTCCATTTCACACTCAGATTCCTCCCAAACTCCTCATCCACTTTCTTTTTACTCTCCTTCACCAGTCTCTTAACCTCCCTTCTCCTGCTCACATATACCTCTCTCTTCTCTTTCTCATCTTCTCCCTTACCTCTACTCGCTAACCATTCACTACATGCTTTCTTCTTTTGTTCCACAGCTCGTTTCACATCATTCCACCATGCTGTCCCTTGCACACCCTTGCATCTCCTCCTCACTCCACAAACTGCCTCACATGCTGCGCCTATCTCTTCCGTGAATATCTTACATACGTCTTCCACCCCTTCCATCTGCTCCAGCTCATACCTTCCCAGTCTTTCTTCCATTATGCTCTTATTTGCAATACACTGCAGTGAAAATAAAAAATATTCAAAAGTACAGTACATATTTATTCACTATCCCATATCATTTGTAAACATACTTATTACTGTATGCATTAAATGGTTACTAAAGGAGTCCATAATTAATTCATAATAACATGAGTCTAGTTGGTTATAGAAAAAAGAAATTAGAATCTGCTAAAAGTGGCCCACAAATCGATACCAAAAGAATACTTCGGGCAGCTGAACGAGAACATTTACATATGCCTGACCATTGCATGAGATAATGGTATAAGGAGCACTTTGATAGCAGATCATACAGTTATGGGGACTTGGACGTGTAAAAAAAAAAACCTTAGCTGGAGGCAGCTGTATCTGAAGGAGCACACAAAGAGAAAATTATCCGAGATATAGAAACCATTGACTAGTGAGGTGCAACGTAAACAAATTACACCCCATTACAGGAGATTTTAACATTATCTATATACAAACTTCACTGATACATTAAACTGTGTTATTATGCAGAGGTGCTGAAAGCAGTCAGACTCATGACTTACAAAAGAACCTAACAGGGTACAGTTGTTGCACTCAGTTGTCTGCTGTGATGATAAGAATCAACGTTTGTATATCAGAAAAAGACAAAAAAAAAAAAAAAACAATCTCATCCAGCAGATGAAACTTGAAAGGAAAAGTATTTAATGTCACTGGAACCACGGACTATTATGTACTGTAACATGTCGGTCATGATACCTGACAAAATCATCATCCCACATTTAACCCTCTGAGGCACATTGACGCGAATCACGTTCTTTGTGGTTTGGCATATAAATGCACAGAGACGCGAATCGCATTGTTAAGCAGAAAAAACACCGTCAAAAAGAAAGTTTTCTGCCGATTTGTGTGAAATTTTGGTGCATTCTAGTGGGTGCATCTCTCTTCCAAGGGTAAATATTTGGCAACACTGACTGCTCTGATGAGGCAATGTGCAGCAGAAAAACCTCAGTATCTTATGACCAGGCGGGCTGGAGAAGTGTTGCTGTCAGTCGTCCCTTTAAATCCGCCATTTTCCCCCTCCCACCCGAGGCAGAAGCCATTATTGAAATATTGTGATTGTACAGTGTTTACTATAATGTGAAGTGACTGTCTATGGAACATAGATACATTGTTTGTAAAGCACTGGGGCCCGTTATCAGCCGTTAGGCCTAGAGGCAGGAGAGTGGTTTGTTATAACGGGGATTCCACACTGCTTCACCCTGCCCATAAATGATGAGTATTTTACCTTTTTATAGTGAAGCCAATAATTATATTTGTGTGAAACATATGGTGCCTGGATTGGTGAAATAGCTGACCTACCATAGCAGGCATTATGTGCACCATAGAGATATGCAACAGCCACTAAGGAAACAGACAGTCACGTTCTCCATAGAGTCGGGAAGGGAATAATAGAGGAGATTGGGATGGAATCATGTGATACTGTTTTATATTGCATATGGTTTAGTGTGAAATATACGAATAAAGTGGTGCCGCGAGTGTTCACCGAGAAATATTGAATGCATTGACTGACTTAGGTCAAACCTAGAGCAAGTATCAGAGACAACAAATACACCATACAATCACAGACTTCAGTGAAAAGGTATTGTACCTATCTCAGACAGTGCTATATTGCGTATGGTTTAGTGTGAAACATACGTATAAAATAAGGCAGCGAGTGTTCACCAAGAAATATTGCATGCATTGAGTGACTTAGCTAAAACATATCGCAAGTATCGGAGACAAGAAATATGCCACAGCCAAATATATATATGTATGTCATGCAATGAATGTTTATGGAGAAATCTATTGTGTGCATTGCATGTGTTTTAGGCAAACGTATCGCAAGGAGAGAAGGAAATACGCCACAGCCACACACACACACACACACACACACACACACACACACACACACACACACTCACCCACACACACACACACACACACACACACTCACCCACAACACACACACACACACACACACACACACACACACACACACACTACATAACTCCATCTTCCAGCAACATTTCAAGCTCCTGCCGGCTCTCAACACCTTTAAAGTGAGTTATCCATATTATGTTGATTTGTATACTGACTTATTTCTATAGTTCTATAGTTTTTACACAAATAAGTATTGTTTTTTACCTACACAGATGTGAGATGGAAGTAAGTTCAGCTTCAGTATCAGTACCTAGCAAAAATACTAATGGTAATGTCGAGTTTCTGAGAGCACTATCAAAAACCTTATGATATTTTACGTGTATACTTTGAGTAATAAAAGAAAAAAATAAAACCTAACGAGCGAAAATATGTAGGTGTGGGTAAGGCAGGGAAAGAATGTTTTTACCTCGCCTGCAGGCGAGGAAGAGTTTTCTAAATATGTCGTCCAATTGCTCCAAACTATTGTACCTATCAATTTCCCGTATGAACTTGATAAAGATCAGTGAATTCTACGTATGTTCATGACATAACAAAATATCTCTGATGAAAAGAGTAATATAATGATTATTGTGCACGGATGACGAAAGTGCAGCACGGCCATGAGTAACCAGTAGTTTTTTTGGGATTTACTCGGAAACTATGAGGCGTATCAAGACTTTCTGGTGCTCATGAGAAAGCTCGTGAAATTGTGCACAACAATAAGAAATAAAAACATAAGGTGTGAGAAAAGTTCTTCAGAAAAGCTCCCTGAATTTGTTTTAAAAATGGCTTTCAGTTTTTGGCTATTTTCTCGAAAACCACAAATCGTATCACAACAAGACTTTCTCATTAGAAAGCTGATGAAATTATCAAAACTTCTAATAGATTTTCCAGTATGTGTTGGATGAAAATGCTGCCAAGCGTTGTAAAATATTTATTTCAACCTGTGAAAGTACATAGACTTAATTCTAGATATATTAAAAAGGCATAGTTAACACTAAAAATCTGAATCATACACATATTATCCTATTTCAGCAAAGATCGTGTGAATAATACATCATAAGATAACCTCATTAGTGTACAATCAAAATAATTATAACAAAATGTAAGCCTACTTCAATTCCCCACAGCCTGATCCACAGCACACTGGCATGTCTCCAATAAAATAATAGCAAATCTGGGCAATACCTCACACTTAACCCCATAACATATTGGTACAACTCAAGTAAATACATCAAATCTGGGTAATATCTTACAACTTAACCTCATAACATATTGGTACAACTCAAGTAAATACATCAAATTTGAGTAATACCTTACAACTTAACCCCATAGCATATTGATACAACTCAAGTAAATACAACGATAAATCTGGCTAATACCTTACAACTTAACCCTATAACATATTGGTACAACTCAAGTAAATACAACATCAAGTCTGGGTAATACCATACATCTTAACCCCGTAACATATTGGTACAACTGGAATGTGGTTCACTTCACAGTTATTAATAACAGAATAACTATGATACACATACTTCATTGGCCTCGTTGCATTCTCATCCAGCGTAGCCGTGAGTGGTAGCTCTACCTTGCCTCACCCGGTCAGTTTCTCTGATGTCTAAAGCCGGGACACCAAAATCAGTTCAGTGATCCAGTGCATGAACACAATAATCCATGGCAGGAAAGTGGCGGGTGCGAAGGCTGCAGCATAAACTCACGCCATCTAGACCAGTGCTACTCAAAGTGTGGTACGTGTACCGGTGACGGTACGCGAGCCATCGTCTGCCGGTACGCGGAGATTTGTATTATTATGGCTACATTGTTCATTTACTCACTCATGTTAAAAGTCATTGCTATCCAACTAACGAATGCGATATAATGAACAGCAAAACAGTGAACTGAATACGCATGAGACCCCCCCCAAAAAAAATGTCAACTTACGTTTATTATCTGTTCATTATATTTTTCCTGTATACATGAATATTACTACGAATGTCTCGGATCGTAAACAATTAATTATATGGCACAAATATGGTACTGGTCAATGGCACACTGGGAAGACTTGTTTACTGCCCTTGGATTGGCTTGCTTCGCTTGCACATTGAAAAAAAAAAAACTGCCGGTCCGCCACATAAGATAGTTTGAGAAGCACTGATCTAGACGTTAGCAAAACAGTAGTTTCAGCTACTAGAAGCACATAGTGAGTACATGAACGTCAGCTGCACAACTCTACCCAGCAAATATCATAACGATACACTCCCGCCACCACATAACGGTCAGCAAAATGTAGCATTAACCACAGCATCACTGTTCCTCAACAGGGAGTAGTACAACAAGTCTATGGACAGACCTTTGCATGATTCTGTCCTTCACACCACTATACTTATCCCCAGGTTTACATATTTTGTATCTAAGTCGTACTTCTCTAACCTTACCATCTCTTCCTCGTTCTGCCTTTGACACCTGGGCCAATTTCCACTTTCCTCTCACTGGATTAGAGTCTTGTACAAGTACTATAGCCCCCGGCTTTAGGTTTCTCTTTTCAACATGCCACTTCCGCCTAACGAGTAGGGTGGGAAAGTAATCCCGTTGCCATCTTTTCCAGAATGAATTCACTATACTCTGTATGAAGTCCATACGCTTTCTTGGGATCTCGATGAAGGCATACACTCCAGTGGGTACTCCTGAATTGTTGTGTCCCAGTAACAAATCATTAGGACACAAATATACACCGAGCTCTATTCTGCACCCTGTCTTCATTCCAATAGGCCTGCTATTCAGTAAATTTGCCACTTCATATATTACAGTTTGCAGTTCACTGAATGTTAAAATACTGACTCCCAGTGCTCTAAGTAATCCACCCTTCACCAGCCTAATCAAACTCTCACATGCTCCATTGAGCCATGGGGCATTGCTAGATTTGCTGAACGACCACTCCATTCCCTTGTTGCATCCAAAGTTAGAGATAATGATCAGGTCTAGCACCTTGCTTACTTCCCGTAACTCTTTATTAGCAGGAACTAACTGTGATCCATTATCGGAGTGGATGGTAGGGTAACCTCGAATGCTCACAAACCTTCTCAATGTGCCCAGAAATGCTTCAGTACTATAGTTTTCAGCCAAATCTAGATGTACAGCTCGGGAAGTTAAGCAAGTGAATATGACCCCAAAACATTTACCACGAGTTCTGCGCTTTACTGTATCCTTTATTGTAAAAGGACGAAACAAATCTGTGGCAGTGTGATAAAATGGTGGTGTAGGTTTAATGCTTTCGTTACTAACCTGACCCATGCACTGATCTTCAATCTTTGTTAATTTTTCTACACAGCACACATTTTTTCTTTATTGACTTTATTACTCTGCGGGCTCCTGGAACCCAAAACCTTGACTGTAGCCTTGCTAGCGTTGACTATTCCACCATGATCAATTTGATGTAAATGAGAAATGTAAAGTTTTGTAAAGGCATGGGTGGCAGGCAATAATATGAAGTTTTCTTGATTCCAATTGTCCTTTATCCACTTAGCAATCCACTGTCCGATAACTATGATGCCATTTGAAAGAGTAGGTCCAAGTCTTTTGTATCCCTGTTTCCAATCAAATATGTTCTCTTGCACTACTCTTATCCACCATTCTTCAGCTATTCTTAAATCTTCTGCCGATGGATCAACAAAAATTCCTCAGTGACCTAGTTTTTTGCACATGACAATAGTCTATTAGTGACTCTTAAAAGCTTCTTGTAATATGTTATTTTCCTTTACACAGGTTAAGGTGATAGCTATTCTATCTGGTAGTTCATGTTTAACTCCTTGGCATATGGGCCATTCAGACTGAGGTCTATGCAAAAAGTCTGGCCCCCTTTGCCAAACTGAATTACCCTTAAGCATGTGCGGATCACGAGGTTTTGTGACAAAATCAGCAATGTTATGTTTTGAGTCCACCCACCACCATTCTGTAAGAACAGACATTGAATTTCTGCTACCCTAGATGCAACAAACGTCTTGAACCCATGGGATTCTTTTTTGTATTTATGAGCGTACTATGATAGAGTCTACAATGTGCAGCGCTGCCTTAAATTGGTATCCAAGTTCTCTTTCAATGCACTTGCGTAGTCTACAAGACAGCACTGCCCCACACAATTCCGTCCTTGGAATTATTTGATTTATTGGTGCAATACGGTTTTTTGATGCTATCAAACATACTTCATAACCTCCTGTACTTAATTCACGCCTTACATATGCACAACATCCATATGCAAACCTTGATCCATCTGAAAATAATATTAGCATTCGCTGATCAACAGCATTTGCTGGTTTCATGCATCTTGGGAAAGATACATTTTCTACATCATACAAATTTATAAAGAAGTTATGCCACCCCTTCACAACTGTTTCCTCAAGTGGTTCGTCCCAATCAACTGGCTTGCTCCTTCCAGCGTTTGTGCCTTTCATTATCATCTCCCTCATTAACAACTTTGCCTTCAAAGTGACAGGCAACAAGAAACCAATCGTGTCATATATAGATGCAACTTCAAGAATCATTCTGCGGGTTATATTCGGGAGAAAATCCAGCATGCATTGATCCTTTGTCATATCAGGAGAAAGACGTGCACCTTTGACCTTTCTAGAAAAGTTAACAGAAACCTTGAATTTAAATTCATCACATACAGGAATCCATTGCAACCCTAGTACCTTTGTGGTATTAACATCTGAAATATTTATTCCTAAATTATTTGACTCTCCACTCATTGTCCAGTGCTTTATATGAAAATTTCTTTCCCTTAATACAGTCTCAGTATCTGAAATCAATACACATGCTTCAGCTATGTCACTAACCGAGTGTATTACATCATTCGTGTATGTGTTTTCTCTAATCATGTTTGCCACATGTGGATATGTATCTCTGTTCATTTCAGCAGTGTATCTCAAAGCCATGGTGGCGATAGTGCCGCTAGGACAGTCGCCAAAAGTTACTGTTGTCAACATATAGTGATCTGGATCCTTCAAACTGTCCATCTCTCTCCACACAAACAGATGCACATGTTGATCAAATTCACTTATTTTAACTGAATGGTACATTTTACTGATATCACCAACAATGCCCACGTAATTCTCTCTAAATCTCAATAAGACACCCATGATACTATTCAACATGTTGGGCCCCTTAGCCCAGTAGTCATTAAATCTATGCCCTGCTTACTGAGGAGTTAAAAACTTTTCTAGCAGGAGTAGAAGTTGATCCAGGTTTCAAAATTTCATGATGTGGAATGTAGTGTACAGGACCCCGATACCCTTTGATATCCTTGTTTTTCAATTTTGATTGCTACTCCTCTGAACACCATGTCTTCAACCTCTCTTTGATAATCCTTAGTGTATTCAGTACCTAATCTCTGTAAACGCTTCTCAGTAGACTGCAATCGAGCCATGGCAGATTTGAAATTGTTTGGTAATTTGAAAGGATCTTTAACCCAAGGGTACAAAGCAACCCACGTTTTGTTCCTATCGTCATAACTCAGGCCTCTCTCTATCAAGTAGAGCTCACGCTCCTCCTACATAGTATGGTGTTAAGTTACAGGACACCTTTTACAAAGACATCCAGTGCATCTTGGAGTACATTCTGTACCAACAATATCCAACTTGAAAAACTTGTCTAAACT
The DNA here is from genome assembly GCF_032717465.1 of Coenobita brevimanus. Taxonomy (NCBI): domain Eukaryota; kingdom Metazoa; phylum Arthropoda; class Malacostraca; order Decapoda; family Coenobitidae; genus Coenobita; species Coenobita brevimanus. The sequence goes on along the minus strand of NC_137013.1, from coordinate 19,604,374 downwards.
CTTCTTCAAGTCATCAGTTTCTTCAACCAGTAAAGAAGTCTGCTGCAAATTTACAACTAGTTTATTCACAACGGCTGTTAGGTGGCTTGTATCACTAGTGTTGGTATATATTAAAGGGTGTCTTCCTCTCAGGCAATATCCAAAACAGTTCAACAACTGCAATTTACCTTGTCCTAATTACTTGTGGCAGTAATTCACAATAATCTGTATCAATCAGCATATCCACCTTTCCACTAGGTCTGGCTATAACTCCTATATTTACATCAGGGAAAATGGTAGATACCTGGGACAGGTCCACAACAGGCACCTGTGCTGATATGTCATCCATCCCAATAGCCTTCAGCTCATAGTTATTACCAGCATTATCCTGGACACATATATTGTATTCTTTGCTGACACATTTTTCAGTTACATTCCCAACTTTGACCATGGACATCATGACATCTACACCTTTAATACCCAATTTTTTGGCCATGCTATGAGTGATTAAGGTAATATCTGATCCAGAATCCCGCAAAACATTGATAGGTTGATCCATACTGTATATAGTGCCAACTGATAACCTGGCCTTATCACACTTACAATTACCAGAATTGGCCGTCACATTATTATCACTGAATGACCCGTGAAGCAATGGATGGTGATTCTTACCGCAGATATTCCCTCTTTCATCCTTTACGTCACATACTAAACCAGACCTACATATCCGAGACACATGTCTTTCACCAAGACACCGAAAGCATATACCCCTTCTCTTATTTCCAATCGTTCTATGCTATTCAAGGACCTGAATTTACCACATTCATTTATATCATGTCCATCAAAATCATGTATCCAACATCTTTTACTTGTTTTCCTGTTAACATGTAAGGTGTTGCTCACAAACTGAATTCTTATCTCCTTTAGCATTCTGTTTGTACTTATCTGATCTTCCTGCAGTTTTTTTACCATTCCATACAACTGTGACTCTCCTGCCCCCTCTGGGCCTGTTATATGGCAAACAGTCGAACTGTCTGCCCTCATACTTCTAACACTTGACTCTGAGTATTCTATCACTCTCTTCTCACATTGAAGAAACTTTAACAATGCAGGAAACAATTTCTCACTATTGGAAATTTTGTCAGCTGTCATAATCCATTCACGTTTCTGAATTCTTGGCTGACAGAGTTCATTTCTCCATCCAGGTTAACCTTCTGCAAATCTAAGTAACATCTCTCTACCACAGCAACCATATCAACAAATCCTCGATCATCTCTGTCAGCTATCTTCCTTAATGACTTTAGGTCATTTATAACAATGTCAACGAGTTTTCTCGGGTCTCTATACTCCTTGTCTAACATGTTAAACATTTGTTCATAGTTCTTCTCATATCCTGTTATTACTTTCAGTGGTTTCTCACCAAGACATTGACGGAGAACAAAAGGATTTTTTTCCATATTTAGCAACATTGATGTTGAAGTCATCTTTAAAACTAGGATATGTTCTAATATCACCCTCAAACTTGGGAGGTTTTAAAGCCTCTACCTTTAACTGCGTATTACCATCACTGGTCAAAACCGTACCATTACTACCTTTCCTTTTAACACCTGATAGAAGACAGCACTTCCCATCGGGCATTATCACACTCAGAAAAATAAACAGTTGCTTCATCAATTTCTGGTTGCTTTCTTGATGTAGTTTCAGAAATTCAATAAAGCACTCACCTCTTTCCTCTAAATTTTGGAAAATATCAGCTATCTCACTGTAGACAGATTGCAAAACATCATAGGGGTCACCTTTAGCAAGACGTTCCTTGAACAGGTTCACCTTACGTGTGAATTTAGGGAGGGAGGTGCAGGGATGGGATGGGAGGTAGATGTAGAAAGGGAAGAGGGTTGGGAGGGTGGGGGAAGAGGATGGAAGAGAGGATAAGGTGGGAGAGAGGGTACAGTCACAGCCTTTTTCCACTCTGATGGCATAGTTTCACTCATCCATGCATTCTTACATATCTTCAGCAAGCACTTCATTCCACTCTCCACTACACTTAATCATCTCAGCATATACCTCATCAGCCCCAGCCGCTTTCCCATTTTTCAGCCTCTTCACAGGGAGAGGGGAAATAAAAAATCGTCACCTCATCACATGCCATTTTTCTCGATAACTCCCGGATTCCCCCACTCATTTTTTGCCTCTCTCTCTCTCTCTCTCTCTCTCTCTCTCTCTCTCTCTCTCTCTCTCTCTCTCTCTCTCTCTCTCTCTCTCTCTCTCTCTCTCTCTCTCTCCGATCTAACTGTCCTCTGATATATCCCAAGACTCAAAGCACTCGAAAAATAGTTATATGATCGGTTATCTGTCACACGTTGCTACATGATGAGGCGACAACACGATCGCCAATAATTTAAAGAAATGTGTGGCAACCGTCCAGGAACTTCCATACATTCCAGCGAGGGGTAAAAAGTTCAAACGAAGGTACCTGAATAGCACACTACCCATTTCGCGCCCTGAAATGGTCAGTAATTAAAAAAAGTAACATGGTCAATGGATCAGTTGTTACTAATGGAGTCGTTCACTGGCTAAGATGAAATAGTCACTGGTTGAGACAGTAATGGTTGAGACGATCACTGGCGGATGATGTGGTCACTGACTGGAATGATACTGGCTGACATGGGACTGGTTGAGTTGGTACTGGTTGAGATGGTATTGGTTGAAATGGTCACTGGTTGAGATGGCACTGGTGGAGATGGTACTGGTTCGGATGGTCACTGGTTGAGATGTTAGGACTCCATATTATAATTACAAATCATGATATATAGATAGATGAATAGACAGAGCTCCAGGCAAGCCTGGGAAGGGTAAATGATCTTGCAAGTTAACTGAGGAAATGTTGACAATACACAGGAAGTAGCAAGTCAGGGAATGATATAGGTAGTGTGTCAGCGAGATAGCATACGAACAAAGCCTAGTGACCATACACACACATACACACAGGTTTCTAGAACTTTCCAACCACAGTGTAACACACGTGACACGACCCCTGCTACACCAGAATTTAGGAAGCAGAGCTCAGAAGGAGACAGGCCATAGAACCGACAGGTAGTAGGGAGAAGGGCTTAGCAACATGGAAGAGAGAGAGAGAGAGAGAGAGCAAGACAGGGAGGTAGGTAGCGAGACTCTATACTTCACTCGTGTGTGAGACTTTGTTAATATTTCCATGACAAAGTTATTGTGAGATATGGTTGGCAGCGAACGTATACGAACCTCGTCTACGAATCAACAGTGAATTCCTACAAAATACAAGATTGAAAAAATATATATATATATATATATATATATATATATATATATGTATATGTCTCACAACCAACAACTCACAACCAGCTCCTGATAGTATTCTCTCCAACCAGCCCCCTCCGTCTCCCCGATCATCATGCCGATGTAGAGGTGAAGAGGTCACAGGACGCCTTGCCAGTAGTTTAACTAAATACTGATACAATCTTGCAATTTCTACGACGAACCAACGAACTACAACCATCTACAATCAACTACAAGTAACAACTCCACGAGTCGTCTATAATCTTCTACACGCTCCTACAAGTAGCGGCAGTCTTCATCCCACCGCTGCCACCAAATAATGTCAAAATACTTTGTAGTAACTTCTTGTAGTGATGTTTTGTAGATTGGTTTTATATATATATTAGACTTGTGGACGAGCGGTTGTTATACGTGAGTAGCTTTGTAAGTAGATAATCTTCGTTACCATTTGCCATGCAATGACAGGAGAGGTAAAGAATAGTATGGGACTATTTTTATTTGTCTTCGAAATATTAACAAAGTCTCTCACACATGAGTGAAATATAGAGTCCCGCTCTCTCTCTCTCTCTCTCTCTCTCTCTCTCTCTCTCTCTCTCTCTCTCTCTTCCATGTTGCTAAGCCCTTCTCCCTACTACCTGCCGGTTCTATGGCCTGTCTCCTTCTGCCTCTACTTCCTAAATTCTGGTGTAGCAGGGGTCGTGTCACGTGTGTTACACTGTGGTTGGAAAGTTCTAGAAGCCTGTGTGTGAGTATGTGTGTATGTGTGTGTATGGTCACGAGGTGCTGTCGTGTGTCTATAAAGCATTCCTTGAGTTAAGAGTGTGTAAGCATGTTTAGCATTGCTTGATTCTCGCAGACACAATACCTTCTCATCATCTGACTTCCTGCTTCTATCTGTCTCTGTCTATCTATTTATCCATTTATCTATTATGATTTGTAATTATAATATGGAGTCCTAACATTATGTACGTTAATATCACCCAAAATGATAATTTCGGTGCTAAGGGCAAAGTTAAGTTTACTCAGCTGTGTGGATATGGAGTCAAATACACTGGGTTCTGAAGAAGCACTGGGGAAGCGATATACTACACAGATATATTTTGTAATATTTCGATAATATAGTTTATAGTGAGTAATCAAAATTAGCTGAAGTGAAGTTTAAAACAGTGTGAACTGCATATTGAGATTTGATATAACAACAGGTGCCGCCCTTGTTACGGAAGTTTGTGAGATGGTAACCAGGAAAACAAAATGGAGATGTTTCAGTAGAGAGATAGATTTGTGGTTCTGTGAGGAATAGGGCCAGAGGGGATATAGACTGTAGGAAGAAAATGAACTGAGTTTAGATTGGTACTGAGACCACGGATATTGTGAAAAATAATGCTGCACCTGCACTTCTCTGCTGATGAGCATGATTGGAAACTGCAACGGTCGCTGCCGGCACAGTCGCTTCATAGCGACTGGGGGGACCCTGTGCTGCCAGCCCTTCCTTGCCGGTGGTAGCATTTTTAGGACTGGATGTCTTAGGCAGTAGGAAATAAACAAAGACAGTTCCACAGCTAACCTGCTGCACAAATGAAGGAGTGGTATTAAAGGTTAACATTGCATTAGAAAGCTGCAGTAAAAAGGCATGAGAATTTGCTAATAGACGGGCCCCCTGTAGAGATGGAAGGATGCATGCAGATAGTTCAAAGGAAAAGTCACCAATGAAGTAGCGATAGAAATTGAATGAAGATTCAACAGTCCGGCGAAGAGACAGAGTTTAATTGGAGCCAGTAAGAGGTGGAAAGCTAATGAGAAGAAATGTTGAGAGGAGCTGCATACGGGAAGCCTCCTCACACACGAAAGCTGTACTCAACACAGGGGCGAATAAAATCCATGCACAAAGTCAACAACTCTGCAGGAGTAAAGAAGGCATGGAGTTTACAAGAGAAATAACCTGGTCTTTCCAAGATAATTCCCGAGAGAATGAAACACCGAGTATGTTCAAAGAAGATGCAAAATTGAGATGGGTGTTGTTAAAAATTATAGGATATTCCTGTGATAGATTGTGACGGGTCAAAAGATCAAGAACTGAGTTCTTGATGCATTAAAAACAACAAGATTACTTTTACCTCAGATATATGAGCCAGGCCAGATACTGTGTGCCATAGCCTTATCCCCTGTTTGCCGAAGTAACTGTTGAGATAGATGCTGCGGGAAGCAGATGGAAAGGTGAAGGGTGGAGTGATCAGCATATGAGCGAATAGGGTTTGATGTACAGCTTAGGTCACTGATGAATAGAAGGAAGAAAGCTGGTGATAGAACAGAACATTGAGCAGCACCAATATTGATAGCCCTAGGAGAAGAACGGTGGTCTCTACAACAGCAGCTGCAGAACGACTACAAAGAAAACTAGAGATGAAAACGCAGATTAAATAGACACCATAAGAAGGCAGTTTGGAAATTGAAGACTGATGCCAGACTCGATCGAAAGCCTTTGAAATGTCAAGTGCAATGCAAATATTTCACCACTGTCCAGAAAGGAGGATAACCAGAAGTCTGAAGGGAAGGTGAGAAGATCTCCAGTTGAGCTTCCCTGGCGGAACCCATACTGATGATCAGAAACAAGGTTATGATAGGAAAGGTGCTTTATTTTTTTTTGAGTAATGCCAAAAACTTTAGAAATACAGGATGTTAAAGTAACTGGGCGATAGTTAGAGGGCTGGGAATGGTAACACTTCTTTTGGACAGGCTGAATGACAGGAAACTCCCAGGAAGAAGGAAAGATACAAGTTGTCAGACAAAGGGTGTAAACACAGAAGCACAGTAACTGAGTACAACAAGAGCGACCCCATCAAGCCCATAAGCCTTGAGGCCAGTGATGGCAGAAGCACATCACTTGAATTAATTTTAATGTCTGCCATGGGGAAGTCAGAGGGGGGGAAGGGTTGGAGGAACAGCACCGGAATCGTCTAAGGTGGAATTGGATGAGAAAGTCTGACCAAAGAGTTCTGCTTTATCGGTAGAAGAACAACCACAGAGTCATCAGAGCAGAAAGTAGAGAGAAGGAATGGATTTCACAAGGTGCCAGAAGGAGTGTGGAAAATATAAGTTGGAGTGCGCAGAGCAATTAATATGAATGAAATTATTTTTTGCAGATCAAAGGACAAACTTAGCACTATTCCTGGCTGAAGCATAGAAGAGACAGAATTCAGCCACAAAGTCATCAGAGTAGAAAAGAGGAGGGAAGGATGACGAGGTAAAGTTGTTAGAAAGTTTTTTGGCAAGGTACCAGAAGAAGTGGGAAGAATATAAGTTGGAGACTTCTGAACATTAATATGAATGAAATTACTTTCTCTGGAGCAAAGGACAGACGTAGCACGATTCCAGACAGAAACATACAAGAGATGGGATTCAGGAGTGGGTTGGCTCCGGTACCTTTTCAAGGCCCTCTCCTTGTTGTGGACAGCAATAGAACAAGCGTGATTAAACTAAAGATTTTTGCATTAGCCACAGGATAAGAGTAAGGAATGTATGCTTCCATGCAATAGAGAATAACCTCAGATGACTTTTGGCCGTGGATGCAATAATCATACCAAGGATAATCAAAGAACTACATCCTGAGGATCTACCAAGCAGCAGCTCCAAAGTGCCAACGTCACCGCTTCCTGGGAGGGTCCACAGGCCTTGCTGGAGAGTTGGAACAGGTCAAGGTGATAAGGTTGTGAGTGACGGAGCCTAGTGGGGGGGGAGATTGATTACATAAGCAGAAGGGTTAGTTATAAGGAAAAGATTAGGTATGTTGAAACTCTCTCCAGGGCGGTCAGGGATATGGGTACTGTACAAGCTGCTCTATGTCATTAAGGATAGAAATGATGTAGGCTTATTCACCTGGTGGATCAATGAGAGGAAGGAAGAGCCAAAGTTGGTGGTGAACGTTGAAATCATCTAGAACGGAAATTTCAGACGGAAATTTCTTAGTTGTAAGAGAGTAGAAGAATTTTTCATAGTATTAGGGGATAAATAAACAACACAGATATATGTAATCAGGGAATGACAGGATTGCTGAAGCCAAAGAGCAGAGAATTCAGAATAATCAAGCTCAGGAACACAAGAGCGAGATATGTTGTCGAAGATATATTTTCAACATCCACACAACAACCACCTTTGGCTATGAGGTATAGAGAAAGTAGGAGGATACAAAGAAGAGTTTGCCATCATTCGCCTCAGACAGCTGAATCAATAAGGAAGAGGTGAGGTTTAAAGGAAGAGAGGTGGTGTTCAAGAGGAAGAAAATTAGTGGAAAGGCTGCGAATGTTGCAGGATTTAATGTCAGACAATGGTTCCAAGAATCTCTCTTGGTCCTCACCGGGAGAGGGGCGGATGATAGGAACTTTTATGGTCCCCCCACCCACCCTTCGGGAACTTCGAGAAGTGGATGATGAGATACCATTTTTTTTTTTTTTTTAAGAAGATTGAGTGTGGTGTGTAATGTGCTTATTGTTTTGTGTTGACAGTTGGAGGAAACTACATTTGAGAGTATGTTGGCCTACCCTCTGTGTTACTAAAACACCGAAACGTTCAGAAAAGGGGAATGTTCAGGCGCTAGTCCCAGGGTCCGATGAAACGGGAGCTCCAGCTCTCCCTATCCACCCTATTCGAATGGTGCTATAGTCCACTCCCTGTAACCACTTGTAAACCAGTACTATATAAGCGTGGTAGGAGTAGTAACTGTAACAGTTGAAGTAGTCAAAGAAGTTGCTTGAAATTTAGAATACGATTTTTCACGACAGAGGCACGTTACGCCATCATCACTTACATTATCATGTTCTCTGTCATATGCAGTTGGAGAGAGAGCTCCTTGCTTAATATATTCATTAATAGAGGGAGAAAGAAAATAGATAAATAAATGAAAATACTACTATGAATGATAAACAATGAATGGTATATGGAGAAATACACCTTTTCACATATATACTGCTTCTCTGAGTCAGGACCTCTCTAAAATTAATCAATGGGGACAAACAAATCTAATCTCATTTAATGCTCAGAAAACTAAATACATTAATTTCTCCAACAGAAAGAATCCCTCAGACTCCCACTTAATTTTAAATGATGTCAATATTCCCATATCCACTACAATTGATATCCTAGGTGTCACACTAAACACTAACCTAAGCTGGACAGCTTATGTTAAACCTCTGGCTAAAAATGCTTCTAACTTCTGTACAGAGTTCGTGAATTCTTCACTGACGAGCAGTTGGCCACAATATGTAAAAGTCATCTGCGTTCTTATGTCGAATACTGTTCGCCACTGTGGAGTAGATGTGGATCGGTTGCACTGACGCAGGTGGACAAAATTCAAAATAAAGCTATTAGATTAATGAATAATCTTGAAATTATGCAGGACCTTCCTCCATTATCAGTACGTAGAGATGTTGCTTCTTTAACTCTGTTTTACCGTTATTTTTACCGTAAGTGCTCTGACGAACTTACATCAATTGTGCCTCCACATTTTCTCCCGGAATACTTGGGCAGCTGGGAGAGCCCATGAACTCACATTCTCTCCCCCGCAATGCAGAACCTCTGCTTATCAAAATTCATTTATCCCCAGAACTACTACTCTCTGGAATTCACGTCCTAGGAGTTGCTTCCCACAAACATTTAATCCACTTTTATTTCAATCCAGTTGTTATATTTTATGAATGGAGGATGCCTTTAGGCACATGGACTTTTTTTATTATTATTATTTCCTTTGTTTTTCCTTCATTCATTCAGTCAAAAAAAAAAAGTACTTGTTGAAACATAGTAACCTACCTATATGACAAATCTCATAAAATAACAACACATATGGAATGGCACTGTCACATCTGTTCGACTGACCTAACAGAAATGATTGACATATGTTGTGATATTGAAAGACTTGAACAATAAACCGGCAGTCTACATAATGTTTGAGACTATACCAGCTGCAAACTGACATATTACACTATCCATTTTTTTTATTGTCTGCCAATCTACTCCGTGCTTCGCCAATTATTATTTGATCAAATCATCTGGCAAACTATTTGGTTAGTCACTTCATTACAGGGGAATGTCAAAAGATGAAATAACGTGTCAATGCCATAGGTGAACTGTCTTTGAATTTCGCTGACCTGTCTAAACTTTTATGTGACATGGTGTATGGTTTATATACAATGAATGTGAATGGGAGTAAATGAGTTATGTACCGGGAAATCTGAAGGTAACTTGGAGATAATGGAATGAAGTAGGAGTGGCAAACGAAAAATAATGAAGACTAATGTAATGAACAAAATTAAATGAATAATATAATCACAATCTGTAGAGAAAGTACACAATCTCAAAGCACACAGTCTCTATGAAAGGAGTGGAATGGTTAGAATAAATAAGAAAATATATGCATATTGACATAAAACAATAATAGTCACAGTATACTGTAGGTAGAAAACGGGTCTTCTCTGGAAGGCAGACTAACGTAGCATGTGGCGGCAAACTCCTCCTTCATGGAAGGCGTTGATTGGGCAGAGTAGACTGTGATGTAGCCGAGATACACTCAGGCACCAGGCAATGCGGCGAAGCTGATAGGAAAGGAAAACTGTGACCTTGAGCACCGTGATAGCCCACACTCCCTCCTTCGTGACGTCAGGGCTGCTTTGTGGTGGGGTGACGGTAAATCACCGAGAGTGGTAACGGTTGTGGTCAGTGGCGTACCCAGAAAGTTGGCGAGCGCAGCGAGCCCGTACAGCTGGGGGGTTCGGGTGGGTGCTGTAAACCCACCCACCCCCTCCGAGAAAATTCTGCATTTTGGCCAATTTTATGATAATTTTGAGGCCACATGGAATGGGTGTATTACATAAATATAGCATATTCTTAAGTCATTTTTAAGTACTCTGTGCCACTGAGTTATGATTCAGTCTCTCCAATAATCTTATACTACTAAAATTCAAACGCTCACATTTCGATCAAACAACTTTACAACTGTAATAAACTAATAAGAATAAGATTTAAAAATTATGATAATTTAATCACTGTATTAGTCTTAATTACAAAACAGTTAAAGAGAAGACATATCCAACATAATTTTCTTCCTGATAATTCAGGTGAACCAGATGAGGCTGATGAGCAGTTCTCATAGCAACCAGTGGATAAAATCAGAAAACTGTCGTTTTTGAGATACCACTGAGTATATTACATAAGCAGTTTATTCAGTTATGCATTATTTAAGCTGGATTATAAAACTGTTTTTGTTGTCAGTATATGTAGGTAGGGGGAATTTAAGTAAACTGAGAAAGTATTATTTTAATGTTCACATTTAATATATTTAATCTAATATATATATATATATATATATATATATATATAGATATATATATATATATATATATATATATATATATATATCCCATTGGATCCCAGGGGTGCTGGGTGAGGCATGGCACTGGGTGGGTACTAAGCGTACCGCCCTCCGCCTATAGGTTCATAGTTGCGAAGCTCAAAGGTCCCTACCCGGGGGTTCCCTATTTTAAAAACACTTTAAAAATCCCAGTTCTGTCCAATATTCCGGACACCGGGCTCCAATGGGATAGATAGATAGATAGATAGATAGATATAGATATAGATATATTTTTGTAAAGGAGCCTCTGTGGTACAGTGGGAAAGTGTCCGTTTTTGTACACTGAAGAACGAGGGTTCGTGCCCCGCCAGGGTAATAAACTTTGGGAGCGTTCTTCAGGCTACATACTGCATTGGTGGACATAAGGGGTGCTGTGGTTGAACCAGTGTCGCATACTATAAAGTATGCTTGCACCCATTCGGCTTGGCGGGCCAATTACACTTGGTTCACAGACTACACACATATCCAAAGCCACTCCAACACTAGTTACATTTACAAGCACTTCTCACCCCACATACAATCTCTGCCATACATCCTAAGCCACATGGTAGACATACATTGGCTGTATCGTCCCCACTTTGGTTGGGATAGGCAGGTCCTGCAGTGGACACTCAAACGGCTAATGAGATGAGATGAGATTCTTGCAAAAGAGGGGGGGGGGCAATGGCCGCATGGCTACACCCCTCGGTACGCCACTGGGTGTGGTGGCTTAATGTTGAGAGGAAAGCCCATATGTCGGGACACTTTCTGACAAAAATGCGTCCGTGCTGCACATCAAGCATTATGACGTCACGTGGAGATTTTTCAGCTCTCAATTGCTCGCGAGCCGCAGATGGGTGACAGTGAGCTGATGTCGAGCTCTCCACTCCCCTTTCCAGCTCTCTTAGCCAGGATCAAGGTACTGCTCTTGATCTTGTCATATATATATATATATATATATATATATATATATATGTGTGTGTGTGTGTGTGTGTGTGTGTACCTGTACATATGTATAAGACAAGATCAAGAGAACTACCTTGATCTTGGCTAAGAGAGCTGGAAATGCAGGAGTAGACTGTAGCACCAGTCGAGCAGGGCATTACTCCCAAGGTGGATGGAAAGTTGATGACAGAGAGAGCTGGAGATTGATTTGATTTGATTAATTTATTATGCCCAAAGGCGACAAACCTATTCCGGTGCCATGCGGCCATATGTGAGGTGAGTACAGGGGAAATCGTGCACTGTGAGCCCTCTCAGCATTTCTACGGTGGAGAATAGGGGAGCAGACTGCTCTGCATATTATCTGCTTGTAACAAATGGGGAAGGCATTAGTAGCACCGACAGTGGGCGGATCCAGTCCACAGGCAGTCCTTGCAAGGAGCTCAGTGGTGTTGTTGGCTGTGAGACTAATATGAGAGGGAATCCACAGAAAGTGCACCACGAGCGAACGATCGCGGACAGTGGCCAATTGACAGAGTATCTGCATAACGAGGTGTTGATATGCGGGCCTGGGAGAGGAGAGGGCATGGAGGGCCAGCTGTGAGTCACAGACGATCAAACAACTGTTGTTCATCCGTATTAATAAAGTAACTGCAAACAGGGGTTCATGTAGTTTGTAATATGTAGAGCTCGATGAGGTTGGCCGTCGACACCCCAACCAGCCCCCTTGAGGTGGGTCCAGACTTGGGGAAAATACAGTACAGCCAGCACTGCCATCCTCCTGCAGGGAGTCATCAGTCAGTATAGATATGGTGGGCCGAAGGGAGGGAAGATGGCAGCCTGGCTATGGTCTCCAAAGCTAGCTGTTTCTGAAGCTGAGGCAGATCAGTCTTGGAGGCCGGAGTGAATGAGACAGCAGGCACAGGGGTCTGCCAAGATGGAATGCCATAGTCCACCTCCTCAGCAGGCATCAGTACATTGATATTTAGCCGTTGGACGTTTAAACAAACAGTATTAACTAGTGTGCAGCCACTACTGCGAAGCAGAGGCCTTGGTGCAGTGGGATCAAGGGAAGTCCAAATGATGTGAGAGTAGTGAGGAGAAAGGTGAGGATAATGCAGACACTTTACGCTGAAGTATGTAACCACAGAGTATATTCTCTACACAAGTGGTGGAAGGTTGAGTTCAAGTTGCATGTTGACAGTTCTGGTTGAGCCAGAGCAGCCCAGGATGAGTCTCATTACTGCGTTTTGGACCTTCTCAAGAGGTTGTAAGACTGTAATGGAAAGTTGACAAAGAGCAGGGGAGAGATAATCAACAACTGATCGAATGAACACTGTGTATATCGTTCGTGCTATAGGAATACACACCCTGGCAGCATAATATTTGGGCCACTTGAGAGGTTTCAGGCACTACTGTAGCCAGGTTAGCAGATCCTGAACAATCGGATGCATTCGTTGTCTTGCAGGAATGGAGGGAGAAATCCGTACAGGCACCCCCAGATAAAGGTACTGCATGCACAGAGGAATAACACAATCCCCAACAGAGAAGACAGGCAGTGTTCTTGCTGGACAGGAAGTGAAGATTCTACTCTTTTCTGGAGAGATAATGAGTCCACATTTGGAAGCCGACTCGTGAAGCAAGTGAAGGAAACGTTGCAGATCTGCTGGGAAATTTGAGTGAATACAGATGTCATCAGCATAGCAAGTAATCGTGGTTCCAGGGATGTCAGGAAGGAGGGTGAGTAGACGATGTATGAGGATATTAAACAAAAGAAGACTAAAGACACCACTGTGGAGTACCAAGCTCGAAATCCTTAGCAGTGCTGTATGCACCCTTAAAAAGAACACAAGAATACCTATTAGCCAGGTAACCACGTATCCATCACAGCAAGTTTCCCTTAACTCCAAAATCCACCAGCTTGTCAAGGATGATGTCTCTGTTGGCAACATCAAATGCACTCTTTAAATCAATGAAGGCCACTACACCAGTGGGGGATAGGAGGGTGTATAGCTCCATGAGGCAGTGATGTGTCCCTCGCTGTGGTAAAAAGCCGTACAGTCAGGGCAAGAGCTTGTCCTGCAGCCTAAACAAGAGTCTTGTGAGGAGGATGCATTCTAGTACTTTACTGAAGCAGGAGGTGAGGGAAACAGGTTGGAATTTATCAGTGCCAGGTTTAGAAATAGGCACAGTTGTATTGTGTGTCCAGGCTTGTGGCACGTATCCCAGATGGATGCAAAGGTTGAACAGCTGGAGAAGGGGATTACCAGGAACTTTCAGGAGGACATGGAGGATGGTAAGAATGATGCCATCATCACCTGGAGCCGTTACCCTACCCCTGGCGAGAGCCCATCGCGGTTCTGGGTCAGTTATAGCTACACAATCCTCATCATCTGTCCTCAGCAAAGCGGTGGTGAGACGGAGTGCACAAAAGTTTTACTGGTTGGAGAGCACGTCCTGTGTGTGTACAGGAAGGGCGCAAGCCCGTGACTGTGCAGACCAGGCATCTACAAGATCCTGTGCGTATTGTGCCGGACTGTGGTGGAGGACACTTGGGGACTTCTTAACAACCTTGTTGATAAGGCGCCATATGGAACCAAAGTAGTTTGATGGTTGATGCTATCGGTAAGTTTATGCCACGAATCGGTATAAACGCAGTGCTGGAGAGCAACCAGATCCCTCGACAATCGATACCGATGGAGACTCTCAGGGGAAGGTCGTCTTTGAAAGGCAAAACCGTCTTCCACCGCCTTCCTCTCTGCCTGAGCGATGCGATTATACAGTGTCCAGGTATTGACATCATGAGGTCAAACGTGGGAAGAAGGTTCGTCATATAGGAGATGTGTGTAGGGCATTACTTGGGTGGGATTACAATGCTAATGCATCTGTGTACAGGAGAAGGTGTAGCAGGAAGGGAATAATGAAGGCTGAGAGCAATGTGATCAGAGAAGAGCGCAGAGATAGATGAACACCTGACCCAGGACACCACGAGGCCTGAAGTAAGGACGTAATCTAATGTGCCTCCTCAAGAGTGTGTGGCCCCACCAGTGTCCCAGCAGGTAAGCTGATTATGATGAATATACTCAAGAAGTTTAGTCCCGTTATGGTTAACGGAGGCAGAAAGGTCCTCCAAAGCAGGGTGTCGGGCATTATAATCCCCCATGTATATCATGCCACGGATGGTGGGAGTAGGGAGAGCAGCTGTATTCAACCTGCCTGGCACAGAGTACACGTTGCACAACCGAATTGTGCCACCTGCAATGGAGACCTCAAGAAGCTGCAAGGTTGTCTCGTCATCTACAGAGCTTTGGAGAAAACAGTGCTGGATGGAGGAGTGGACGTGCGTGACAAGTCTATTCCTAATTCAATGGACGTAAGAAACAACCACTGAGTGTGGGTGCCTCTAACCCGAGTGGCACACAACCAACAAAAGATTCCTGAATAAAAATGACATCCAGGTGGCAACTGTATACATATCCTTTGAGTGCAGTAAGTTTAGACCGGTTAGTAACACTACAAGCGTTCCAAGAGATGACATGCAGTTGTGCCATGTTACCGAACTTTGCCATGACGTTTGCGGGCCAGATGAGGAAGTGGTGGTGGCATGAAATGTGCTATGCGGTGTGCCACGAGGGGAAGACTCCCTGGGGGGAGAATTCAGTCGTCCATTGGGAGTGACATTGGAGTCCAGCTCCTCTGGAAGGGTGGTGACGGTCGTAATGATGCCTTGTTGTCATTCAACCAGTGAATTTAATGTCTCATGTGTGGCTTGCTTGCTAACCAAGCCATCAATGTAGGCTTCTATTGCATCTAAACGTGCCATAAGTGAGCTAATCCGAGTCCTGAGAGTGGCAACAGCATCATGAAGTTCAGTGACTGCAGCTGAGTCCAAACTGACAGTGGAGGCAGGGGAAGAGGCAGGGTGGAGTCGTGGTGGCAGTGACGCTAGTGGAGTCCCGCCCTTAGCAACCGGGGCAGGGTTATCCCTGCATCTAGTGCAGCCATGCCAAACATTAACCCCTTCTTGATGACGTCGGGGACATTTCTGGTGCAAGGTATCTGAAGGTGGCGGGTTGGGTTGCATCGAGGCAGTATCAGAAGCAGGTGGAGGGGGTCGGTGAGGACACGTCCGAGAGTCGTGATGGCCAGAGGACTATGCACACTGTTCTGGCGCAGAGCAATACCAGGACATGTGACCAATGCCCCAGCATCGAAAGCACCACAGTTGCTCGTCCTTCATCTTGAAAAACTCACAAGATGGGGGGCAGGGAAGGAAGCTGAAGGTGACAATTGTTGGTGGCAGGTGAGGAAGGCTCCAGATGACTACCAGCTGGCTGATAGGGGTGCCATTCTGGTGGAAACATTGGGCTGAGTAGATACCTGGCAGCTCCTTGGCCACGTTGGGATCAATGCAGACAGGACAACATGTAAGGAGGTAATTAGGAAACTTGTGAGGCCTCTCAGGTTAGTCTTGAATTTGCAAAGCAAGGGATAGGAACTCTCCTTTAGTTACGCCATCTATGATGTCCCTGCGGCGTCTGGAGATGAAGACAAAACAGGAAGTTATGGCAGACATCTTGACCTCTACTTGAGTACAGTCAAGGTTAAAAACACAGTTGACCTCAGACAACCATCGAAGTTTGATGTTCACAGTTGGGTTGTCTTTGAATAAAAGCTTAATGTAGTCAGGCCTGGGTGCAAACGCCAGAGGCATAGAGGCAGGAAACAACAGCGAAACTTGGGGAGATTGAACAAGCTGGGGGAGATGAGGAGTGTTGGATCCAAGGGCGGTTGCCTTCTGCAGAGAACCAGAAGTCTCCTGCCACTTGGAGGATGTGGTAGCAGGGGATGAAGGCTCACTGTTGCTGTCCGAGGTGTTATGTCCGGGGCGCTTGACGGAGGAAGAAGCCTGGCCAACGAGGTGAGATGCGGCAGGTACAGGTAGTGCTGGTTCCGTAGGTACTTCCCCAGCTAGCGAGACATTGTTACTATTTGGTGGTAGCTTTGGCCAGTCACTCTGAGTCATCTCATCCTCGTCACTCAGCACCAGGTCAGCTTCAATGTTCTCGAGGGTGGTAGGGCCCAAGTACTCCATGCTGCACACCTTGGCAGGTAGCAGGCTGAGCGGGGCATCAGCTTCACCATCATGACAGAACAGACCAGTGGTAGTAGTGGACGTGGAGTGACACGTCCATGACGTCACACAGGTCGTACTGCACATGCACAGTAACGAGAAAACCTGACCAGGGGGGCTCCGTCTCCCGTACTGAATTTTACCCCCAAACACCTGATTATGTTGCTCCCTGCAATGACAGAAGGGTGTTGGAAGGCAAGGACCAGCAGAAAAACCAGGAATAATAGCTGCACACAGCAATGATTTGTTTATATCCGGCCCTCTGGTCGGAGAGCTGGAGCTCCTGTTTCATCAGCCCTCGGGACTAGTTCCTGACCATCTCTTTGCTGAATTTTTTCAGTGTCTCAGTAACACAGAGTAGGCCAGCATGCCCTCCAATACAAGTCTATCAACACCAAACTACACACACAATACACACTACACTTCCTTTTCCAAAATTCAGAAACAAATCATGGCTTCGAAACTCATAGCCTCGGAGTCCACAGAGGGGGAGAACATAAATGCCCCCACCTTCTGCCCCTCTCCCGGTGATGACTCGAGCTGCCTGGAACCACTATCTGACTCACTTCTTCATTTCTACAACATTCGAAGCCTTTCCTTTAACGTTCACTCTGTTGAGCACCACCTCTCCTCCTCTAAACCTCACATTCTTTTCCTAACTGAGACTCAGTTGTCTGAAGCAACTGACAGCAAACCCTTTTCTGTATCCTTCTACTTTCTCTATACTCATTTCAAAGCCAAAGGTGGCTGTTATGTATATATACGCAACGAATTATCTTGCCCTCGTGATCCTGAACTCGATTCTTCTGAATTCACTACACTCTGGTTTCGGCTTTAGTGTCATTCTCTGACTAAATATATCTGCGCTGTTTACTTATCCCCTTATTCTACTATCAAAAATCATAGAGTATCTTACTTCTACGATGGAACACATTCTATCCATTTCTCCTTTCTCTGAAATTTCCATTCTAGGAGATTTCAATGTTCACCACCACCTTTGGCTCTCCTCTCCTTTCACTGATCCACCTGGTGAACAAGCCTACATCTTTTCTATCCTTAATGATCTAGAGCAGCTTGTACAGCACTCTACCCCTATCCCTGACTGCCTTGGAGAAAGCGTCATCATACCTGACCTCTTCCTTACAACTAATCTTTCTGCTTTGTTAATCTTTTCTCTCCATTGGGCTCCTCCGATCACAAACTTATTACCTTAACCTGTCTTATTGCTCCGGCATGGCCTGTGGACTCTCCAAAGAAACGTCGTCTGCGGCACTTTGGAGCTGCTGATTGGGAGGCCCTCAGGCAGTACTTCTTTGATTTTCCCTGGAATGATTATTGCTCCCATGGCCGGAAGCCATCTGTGTGTACCTTGCACATTACAGAGGTTATTCTCTCGGGCATGGAAGCATACATTCCATTCGTATATCGTTTGACTAATGCAAGAAAGCCTTGGTTTAATCACGCTTGTTCTAATGGTGTTCACAACAAGGAGAGGGCCTATAAAAGGTACCAGGGCCAAGCCCCACCCCCCGAATCACATCTTCTTTATGTTTCTGCCCGGAATTGTGCTGTCTCTTCTTTGCTCTGTTAAAAATAATTTCATCACCCCCTGGGGGTAGCGGGTCCCAAGCATGGAGGTATGGTCCCAAGATTACTCCCCCAGTAACCCTGCTTGTCGTATGAGGTGACTAAAAGGTTTGATGGTGGGTTAGTGCCCCACTCCGTAATAAGAAGTAACTAAACAAGCGAATAAAGTGCCTCGGACCAGGACGGACCATACGTTGACGACTAAGCAACGGACAAAGAACATCTGAGGGTGGGGACATGGAATATGAGAGGAGTGAATGATGAAGTGAAAGAGAGAGAGATTGTGCAGGTGCTTGAAGATGCATGAGTGGATATATGTGGACTGACTGAAACTAAATGGAAAGGTGAAAGGATGAGAGAATGGGAATACGGTTTAGGAATATGTGCAGGAGTTAATGAGAATGAGAGGGCAAGAGAGGGAGTATGATGATAAGCAAGAAGTGGAAGGAGAATATAAGAGAGTATGGAACAGTGGGTGCAAGGATAGTATGGGTGAGGATGAAAGTAGGTATACAAGCGTGGGCGATTGTGTGTATGCGCCGACAGAGGACAGAGTGGCAAGAGTGAAAGATGAGTTTTGGGTGAGTGTAGAAGCATGTATGGACAAGTATGAGAGGAGTGAGTGTTTTTGATTGGAGACATGAATGGCAATGTCGGGAATGTACGAGTGGATGGAGTGGTTGGTCAATAGGGTGTGCCAGCTGAAGTAGATGGGAATGGTAGTGCTTTGCTGGACATCTGTGCTGGTAATGGGTTAGCAATAGCTAACACCTACTTTCGGCATAAAATGATCCACAGGTATACATGGAGAGTTATGAGGAGGATGGATGGTGAACTTGTTGAACGAAAGGCAATGATAGACTATGTGTGTGTGGATGAGCGAATGAGAAGACAAGTGGTGGATGCTAGAGTGTGGAGAGAGTGGGGGAATGGAATCTCTGACAATCACTTAGTGATGGCCAAGATAAGGCTGCAAAGAAAATGGTTGATTAGACGAAGGGGAAGACAAGAGGAAACAGCTCCTGTGAGAAGAGTGAAGAAATTGCAAGACAGTAAGAAAACGGCAGAGTATAAGAGCATAGTGGAAGAAAGATTGGGAAGGTATGAGTTAGAGCAGATGGAAGGGGTGGAAGACGTATGTAAGATATCCACCAAAGAGATAGGCGCAGCGTGTGAGGTGGTTTGTGGAGTGAGGAGGAGATGCAGGGATATGCAAGGGACAGCATGGTGGAATGATAAGGTGCAACGAACTGTGGAACAAAAGAAGAAGGCATATAGTGAATGGCTAGGGAGTAGAGGTAGGGGAGATGAGAGAGAGGAGAGATATTTATGTGAGCAGGAGAAGGGAGGTGAAGAGATTGGTGAAGGAGAGTAAGAAGAAAGTGGATGAAGAGTTTGGGAGGAATCTGAGTGTGAAATGGAGGGAGAGTAAGAAATTGTTTTGGAGGTAAACAAAGTAAGGCAGTGTGAAAGGGGAAATAGTAGAGGAGTGAAAGATAGGAATAATAGATTGTTGGTGGAGAAGAGAGAGAAATTGAGGAGATGGAAGGAGCACTTTGAGGATTTGTTGAATGTAGAGAGTGAGAGCAGTGCGAGTATAAGTGATTGGGGAATGGCTGGGATAGGGATAGATGAGAGGAGGGAGGAAGTGATCAGTAGGGTGGAAATAGTGGACGCATTGAATATCAAGATGGGAAGGGACCCAGGAATTGATGAAGTGTTTGGTGAAATGCTGAGGTATGGGGGTGAGATTGTAGTGGAGTGGACATGGAAGTTATGTAGATTGGCTTGGGAAGAGGGAAGGGTTCCGGAGGACTGGAAATCAGGTATAAATGTTCCTTTATACAAAGGAAAGGGGGAGAGAGAAGTGTGTGGTAACCATAGGGGTATTTGCCTTCTTAGTGTAACAGGAAAAACGTATGGTAGAATACTCATTGACAGGGTTAGGCATATAACAGACGAGCAAGTTGGAGAAGAACAAGGGGGATTTAGGAAGGGAAAAGGGTGTGTAGATCAGATATTTGTTCTAAGATGTTTAGTGGAGAAGTATCTAGAGAACGGAAAGAAACTGTGTGCTGCCTTCATGGTCCTGGAGAAAGTTTATGACAGAATAGATAGACAAGGTATGTGGAAGGCACTGAGAATATATGGAGTGAAGGGAAATTGTTGAGTGCTGTGAAGAGTATGTACGAAGGAGCTAGGGCTACGGTGCGAGTCGATGGTGAGCTGAGTGAGTTCTTTGATCTCAATGTGGAACTGAAACATGGTTGTGTGATGTCTCCATGGCGGTTTAATATATATATGGATGGGGTTGTAAAGGAGATGCAAGGTAGGGCAGTGGATGTAGGGCTGGCTCTAATGAACGAGGGTGAGATTTGGAAGATTCCGGTGTTGTTTGCTGATGATACAGTATTATTGAGTGAAGGTGAATGGGAGTTGCAAGGTTTGGTAAATGACTTTGGGACAGTGTGTAGGAAGAGGAATCTGAAAGTTAATGTAAACAAGAGTTAAATTATAGTGTTTGAGAGGAATGAAGTCACAGAATGCACGGTGAGGTTGAATGGCGAGGAAATGGAGAATGTGAATGCATTCAAGTACTTGGGTAATGTGATGAGTAAGGATGGAACTTTGGGGGATGAAGTGCGTGAAAGGGTACAGCAGGGAAGGAAGGTTGTTGGTTCACTGAAAGCAGTGATGAGAAATAGGGAGGTGAGTATGGAAGTTAAGAAGTCACTGCATGATAGTATTGTGATCCCTACCCTGACGTACGGAAGTGAGGCATGGACCTTGCAAGAGGGGAACAAGTCAAGAGTGAGAGCACTGGAAATGAGCTACTTGAGAGGAACATGTGGAGTGACATGGCGGGACAGGTTGATGAATGAAGAAGTGAAAGAACGTTGTGGGGTGGATGTGAATGTGGCTGAGAAGATTAGGAGAAATACACTGAGGTGGTTTGGACATGTGTAGAGAATGGAGAATGAAAGGCTGACTAAGAGGGTGAATGTAGGTGAGGTGGAGAGAGGGAGAGGGATGGGAAGACCGAAAATGAGGTGGAGGGATGGAGATGAGAGGTATATGAGGAGGGGGGAGCGAGTTGGGGGGTGACAGAGTGACTTGGAGGCGTTTTGCCTGCGACCCTTTGCGGGATTAGGGCGTCGGGCTATAGATAGATAGATAGACTAAATGCTCTCAACTCTCCAAACCGAATTCTTCCCGCTCCTTCTGGCACCTTGCCAAAAACCTTTCTAACAACTTTACATCATCATCCTTCCCTCCTCTTCTCTACTTTCATGGTTCTGTAGCTATTTCTTCTACTGATAAAGGAGATCTCTTCACTCAGATTTTCTCCCCCAGTTCCACAATCACTTCCCCCCTCTGACTTCCTCATGGCTGATATTAAAATTTCTTCAGTTGATGTATTTTCTGTCATCACAGGTCTCAATACCAACAAGGCATTCGGGCCTGACGGAGTCCCTCCTGTTGTTCTCAAGAACTGTGCTTCTGTGTTTACACCCCGCCTAGGCAAACTCTTTCGCCTCTGTCTATCAACTTGTACCTTTCCTTCTTGCTGGAAGTTTGCTCTCATTCAGCCAGTCCCAAACAAGAGTGACCATTCCCAACCCTCTAACTATTGTCCAATTGCTTTAACATCCTGTATCTCAAAAGTTTTTGAGTCAATTCTTAAAAGAAAAACTTTATAGCATCATTCCTATCACAACCATCTTTCTGATCGTCAGTATGGTTTCCTTCATGGACGCTCCTCTGGCGATCTTCTCACCAACCTTTTAGATGCCTGGTCATCCTACTTTCGAGACTTTGGTGAAAGCTTTGCCATTGCACTTGACATCTCAAAGGCTTTCGATCGAGTCTGGCATAAATCTTTAATTTCCAAGCTGCCCTATTACGGTTTCTATTCTTGTATCTGTGTCTTCATCTATGGCTTCCTTGCTGGTCGTTCTATACCAGCTGTTGTAGACGGTCATCGTTCTTCTCCTTGATCTATCATCACTGGTGTTCCTCAGGGCTCTGTCCTATCACCAACTCTCTTCCTTTTATTCATCAATGACCTTCTAAGCTGTGCATCTAACCCTATCCACTCATACGCTGATGACTCCACCTTTCACCTTTCCATTCGGTTCCCGCAACGTCCATCTCAGCAGTTACCTGGACAAACAAGGGATGAGGCTATGGCACACCTAATGTCTGACTTGGCTCGTATCTGTGACTGGGGTAAAAATAATCTTGTTTTTATTGCATCAAAGACTCAGTTCTTTTACCTATCAATCCGGCAAAATCTTCTACAGGTGTACCCACTAATGTTTACTAATATTCAGCTTAATCCTGCATCATCCTTGAACATGCTTGGGGTTTCATTCACTCGGGACTTATCTTGGAAAGATCATATTACATCTCTTGTAAAATCTACTTCCAAGAGATTAGCTGTGCTAAGCTGACTCTGTTCCTTGTTTACCCCTGCATAACTGTTGACTCTGTACAGGGGTTTTATCTGCCCCTGTGTGGAGTACAACTCTCATATGTGGAGAAGCTCTCCACATACAGCTCTTCTCAATAGGGTGGAGTCAAAGGCTTTTTGTCTCATTAACTCTTCTCCTCTTACTGGCTCACTTCAACCTGTCTCTTCACCTCACTGTTGCATCTTTATCTCTTCTATCGCTACTTAAATGGTCACTGCTCCTCTGAACTGTCTGTTTACATTCCTCCAACTCTACAACTGGCACGTAGCACCCGCCTACCAGCAAACTCTCATTTTTCTGTCCAACTCTCTAATGCAATAGTTAACCGGTACTCCCAGTCCTCATTTATGCAACAGGTCAACTCTGGAACTTTCTCCCCCTCCCTGTATTTCTTTCAAACGCAGTGTGTTCGGGCATCTCGAAATGATCGGACATTGAATTTGGCTCTCTCTTGTACTATGTTTTTCTCTTGGAAGGAACAGTTTAATTGCGGGCTCGTGGCCTTTGGTTCTTTCTTTCTAGCATTTTATATATATATATATATATATATATATATATATATATATATATATATATATATATATATATATATATATATATATATATATATACGGTTTTGTTGCGCAATTGATTTTGCAAAGTTCCTGGTCACTTTGCAAATAAACCAAAATCCTGGTGAGTTTGCTGATTTACCTTAAATGTCTGGTTACTTTGGGAAAAAAAAAAAAAAAACGAAAAACGGGTATTTTGGAAAATCATCGATAATTTAGTCTGTCAATCTGAAAATCAAATATCAAGTTTCCAGTTATATTAATGGTTACAGTTGTATTTGTTTCCAATTATACTATATTACAGTATTAAAGTAGTTAACATATTATTATAATATTGTAGTAATTAAAGTAGTTAACATTACTGTAGAAGACATTACAGAAGTTTTTAATATGAAGGAAAAGTAGCCTTTTTAGAATGATTACAGTTTACTTGTTTTTACAAGCTGCACCGCACTTGCATCGGTTGTTGCATGCATTCTTGTTCTTATAACAGAGGCAGCTGTTGCTTTGGCAAAACATCAAGCAGTTACACTTTATAAAACCTTGCCCATGCCCCATGGAGTCTGCATATGCTGCTTCACGAAGGCTTATCTCCCTTTCCGGGGCACATCGTTAATAGATAGGAACTCCTGCTTACAAGGAGTGAACTGATTTCTTATGTAAAGCTGCTTCAGAATTCCGTGCTTCGTTCCAAGTTTGTATGTCCCATTTTCCTCCACGTGAAGTACAACTGCCTTCGCAATAGTGAACTCTGCACGTCCACGATCAACAAGAGGGATCAGAACCATCACAGTGTCGTCGACTTCAGCTTTCTTGAAACGCAAAGCAGAAACCACATTCATTTTCTGAGCTTGATTACACTGCTTTCTTCTAGCTCCCTTTCGTTCAGTTTGAATCCCCTGCTTTCGGTCACAGAGGTAGCGGAGATCATCATCCACAGAGTATGGGCCCCAACAGTCCTTGCACATGGAGCTTGTGCTGTCGAGTGTAGTTTTCCGCTTCGTTAGATTCTAATGCTTCAGCGAGCTGCCCCTCCATCTCTAAACCTTCCTCGATGTCCTCCGGTATATTAGTCACAGCAATGGCAAGATGAGGTTTCTGGCCAAACATCGCTTCATAGGGTGTTTTACCAATTCCAGAGTGAAACCGTGTTTTTTTTTTTTTTTTTTTTTTTTGCCATTGGACGAAGTTCAGTCCCTCCAACCATTTCGTTGTGTTATTATCTTTTTGCCAGCAGGCAAGTATTGCTTCGACATCTTTGTCAGTCCTCTCCACAGAGCCCTGCGACTGTGAATGACGTGGCTTGCCGCGGACTAATTTGCACCCTGGCCACAGGACGAGGACTTCTGTAATCAACTAAAAAATAAGAGCATTAGAATCGGGACAGGATGATGATATTTATCAGTTATGATAGTTTCCCCAGCCCTTAACCCAACACAGTTGAACATACCTTGTTGGAAAACTCTCGACCATTGTTAGATCGTAAGATACGAGGAGCGCCTTTGTCACAATTTGTCTGCCAGGTGGTAGGCGACCTCCTCAGCAGTCTTCATCTTCAGAGGTTGGAGACACACAAACATAGTCAGGTGATCTTGGTAAATCAAAATTAACCGATACATCCACGTCTCGTTGACTCTGCATGTCAATCAAATCAACCTCCAATATATAATAACCAGTGTGATAATACGATTACATTTTTTAGCTTAATGCTCCATTTCGTTCTTCACCTATTAGTACCACCGATATTTCTTGGTTTACTATTAAACATCATATATGAAAAACATATCACATAATTAGACAACTGATGATGTAGTATTTTCCATACCTGGCATCTTGAATTCATGTTACTCGAGAAGATTGGCTTTCACAACCAAAGACATCTAGACACTGGATTTCTTCAGTTGACATTCTTCACAGTATTGCAGGTACATTTTTATCTGATCAGTGGTTATATTTGCATATTTTTCACTCAATGCTTTAGAAAGAATATTCCTTCTTCCATGTCCACTAGCAAGATGGGCAGCTTTGTATCAAACAGATCTTCAGCACAGACATAACTAAGGACAGTTCCTCTTTTAAAAACCTTTTGCATTGTTGCCCCTTCAACAGAGATTTCCATTATATCGTGTTTCCTTAAAAGGCGATAATCCTTTTGAGTCTTTTTCATCTCAGGTTGTTCAAGTTCTTTCGTTCTATTAACAATTCTCTCGTATTCACACTTTTTCATCAGGCCCGATGCATTATATGCCTTTTTTTCCTGTGCTTCAGCCAGCACTACGTCAAACTTTTCCTTCATTCCATCCATAGTTGGAAGAGTAAGCAGAAATCTACACCACGGTGTCACTGTTCGTAACGATGAGAAGGCGGGACACACACTGCTTAACCTGGGGTGGCAGCGGTAACCACCACCTCGTTGCTGCCTCGGGATTGGCTAATCCAGAGGTGTGACACTATAACGAGTAAACTACAGCATTCTTAAAGGAAAACAGCACTTCGCCTAACAACAAACAGCAGTATGCCCGCCCCTGCTTGACCTTCAGTAGTGCCCGACTGATAACAGTGTCACCAGTCACACCAGCCAAAGCAGTACATGAACGACACACACACACACACACACACACACACAATCGAACCACAATTATTGTCAACTGGTTACTTGTTAACCTTGTTTACCTTCATAATAAAAATTTCAGTAATTTCCTGTACAGTAATGTTAACTACTTTAGTTACAATAATATTATAATAATATATTAAGTACTTTAATACTTACTGTAATATAAATGGAAACAAATAAAACTGTAACCATTAATATAACTGTCAACTGCTTACTTGTTTACCTTCATATTAAAAATTTCTGTATTTTATTGTACAGTAACGTTAACTACTTAATTACCGTAATATTATAATAATATGTTAACTACTTTAATACTTACTGAAATAAAATATAATTGGAAACAAATATAACTGTAACCATTAATATAATTGGCAACTTGATATTTTGTTATTTTGCAAATTGACAGACTAGTTTATCGATGATTTTGCAAAGTACCGGTTTTTCGTGTTTCTTTGCAAAGGTCTATCTATCTATTGCCAGACGCCATAATCCCGTAAGGGGCGGCCATGTGACTTTGTTTTACTGGGAGGGGCTAACTCTCGACATTTAAGGTAATTCTGCAAACTCACCGGGATTTTGGTTTATTTGCAAACTGACTGGAACTTTGCAAAATCACCGATTTCCCCCAAAAAAGTTATATAGCTAGATAGATAGGTAGATAGATAGATATTTATCTATCATATATGAAAATTTGCATG
Source organism: Coenobita brevimanus (assembly GCF_032717465.1). Lineage (NCBI taxonomy): Eukaryota > Metazoa > Arthropoda > Malacostraca > Decapoda > Coenobitidae > Coenobita > Coenobita brevimanus. Next base: position 19,577,707 of record NC_137013.1, on the reverse strand, counting down.
TTACGAAGGGGTGCCAAATCCCTGATCATGAACTTCTCCCAACATTCATCCAGCCAGCTCGATCTCTAGTCAGTTACATAGCCTCACCGAATTCCATACCTCTCTTCCTCACCACGCACTCATCCACCATCTTCTTGACGTACCTCGCCTCCTTCCTCGTTCAGATTCGTTCACTTTTTTTTTTTCCCCCACCACACTATTGTTATCCATTCTCTCCACATGACCATACCATCTTAGTACACACACAACTGTTTTCCATTCTCTCCACATGACCATACCATCTCAGTACACAATCTTCGATTCTGGTGTCAACAGACTTCCTCACTCCGCATCTTTCACGAATCACATCATTTCGTATCCTATCCACTCACTGTACTCTACACACATTCTTCAACAGTCCTATCTCCACTCACTCTTGACTTTTCATTTTCGTGCCACACCATAGTCTCACATCCATATGTTAAAGTTGGCACTAACACTCCCTCATGTAAGCCTCGTGCAACTGCAACATTCAAACCTCTGTTTTTTATCAAGGCCTTAACAGCACCAGCCCTCTTCCTACCTTGTGTCACTCTACTTTCCCCTTCTTTTGCACATTGTCCTCTCTTTTCTGTCACTGTACCCAGGTATTTGAACTCCCTTACCAATTCCTGTCTCTCAGTTCACTGTAACGTCACACTGGGAGTCACAATTTCTCTCGATTACCATCACTCTTTTCTACACTTACTCTCAAGGCACGATACTCACAGACATCAGCAAAACTCTGCGTTATTCTACCAAGTTCGTGTCCGGTGTTTGACAGTAGCGCTGCATTATCAGCATACAACAAATTGTATAAATACATACATACATGAATACACACACACACACACACACACACACACACACACACATATATATATATATATATATATATATATATATATATATATATATATATATATATATATATATATATATGTGTGTGTGTGTGTGTGTGTGTGTGTGTGTGTGTGTGTGTATGTCTGTCTGTCTGTCTTTCTGTCTGATTGTCTGTCTGTCTGTCTGTGTTTTTGTGTCTGTGTGTTTGTGTGTCACGTTTCCTGGCACTGCATTATTTCTCTGTACACCCCTAAAGCAAATCATGTTTAAAGTGGCTCTGCTCCCTCTATTCCCATCAATCAGGCATTCTATATATATATATATATATATATATATATATATATATATATATATATATATATATATATATATATATATATATATATATATATATATATATATATATATATCATACAATTAAAAATTTATTAACATTACTTGGTTTCACATATACGCAGTTTTATTGTTCATGATGGGTCTAAAAAAAATAAATCAGGCTGCAGGAGCGTCGAGCTGAGCTCTTGTGTCCGTCGTGTTCAGATTAACTGGATTTTTATTTTACGATTAGTATATATTTTTTTTAATTCGTCAGCCGTGGTCAAGGATAAAAAGTAGTCCAATTGTAAACTAGTTACGGCTGATAGCATCCGCTCTGGGGGTAGAACAAAACTGTTTTCCTGAGTGATGGCTGTATAAACTTATGTTTGGGCGTATGCAACTTCCACAAATGTACTCAAAATTGATTGGGAATCACTACCAACTAATTGCAACACTCAGTGACCTTTCTGAAAGTGAATACATCACATTTAGGACACATGACAAGACATCGATTGACATATAAAGAGTGCAGGCATCTGAGGTGTTTAAAAATAGTAAGTTTGAATTGATGTGGGGGTCAAAGCAACAAGCGAGAAATTTCGCATGAGAATTGTTTTTTATCTGCAATAGAAGCACTTGGAAGTTACGTGGGGCCTCCTGATTGAATGTAAAAAAGGAAGGAATATTTGTACATTTTGAAGGTTCGTGTCACACCATAAGCCACATTTCCTAATGTAAAATCTCTTAAAACTGTGATAACTCGTGACAAGGAATATTAATTAGCTAAACTTACATAAAAAATAATACGAGAAAGTATAAAATCTCTCGGAATACAGAGATATATAATTAATTATAATTTATAACTTTATTCCTCATCTCCCTAGACATTTAGTGCATGACAGCTACAAGAAAAATGCAATTTGAAGAACACTGAATGAGCTGTTTTTATGTCGTCGGGAGATTTTTTAAATTTCTCAGTTAGGAATAGGGTCACTTGTGACTTTTTTCATTTGCAGTGGCAATTTTAGATAAAAAAAAATGGTAAAGTTTTGTTACGGTAAAAGCATCCGCTTTAGGTATCATTCAAAACTGTTATACTTGGGTGATCCTAATAACGGCATAACTGACACTAAATATGAAACTTCCTCAACTGTGCTCTAAATTAGCAAGGAAACACTCCCAGTTGTATCTATAATTCAGAATGCATTGCGGAGCTTGAGGAATTTAGGTCTCGGAAAAAGAGTTCAGTAACAAGGCTAAATGAGGTAACACGTAGCATGAAACTGATTCACAGGTAAAGAAGTCTGGCATTTGAGGGGTTTAAGCCCAAAGAGTTTCGTTTGATTAGAGACGCGTAAACACCTTGGAAATTTAGAGATAAAACAGATATTGTTTTTATCTGTATAACTATTCTTTATCTTGAGGCTCCTGATCAAGTTAATAAAATGGAATATTTTAGCAGTATGACGGTTGGTGTGATATCATTATCCATATTTACCAAGGTAAAATAAGTCCGAAAGGCAATATGTCCCTTAAAAGAAAATTGTCTACTGTCAGGTATATATTATTACGAAAAAGTAAATACATAGCCTTACTGAGATATACAGTTTATAAACATTACTTAGTTCCTCATAAACGCAGATTTATTGTTCATGAATGGTCTTTTTATATTCAGTTTGCCGAAGCGTCTACCTTTACTGTTGTGTCTCTCCTGTTGGGATTAACTGCATTTTTTTTTTTTTTTTGATGAATCTATTGTCTTTTTTTTATTCAGCTTAGCCGTGACTTCTAGAATAAAAGGTAGTACCAGTTGTGAACTAGTTACGGCTGATACTATCCACTTTAGGGGTAGTTCAAAACTATATTCCTGGAGTGATGGTTCTATAAACGTATTTTGGGGCGAAATCGCTAAACATGCTACTTCCGCAAATGTACTCAAAACTGATTGGGAAAAACACCCAACTATTTCCAAAACTCAGAAGACATATTTGAGGGTGAAAAAATCACATTTAGGAAACATAAAAATCGATTTACATGAATTGTTTAGGAACAATGAATTAATGTGGAGGTCACCGAAACAAGCTAGAAACTGCGAATGAGTATTCCTTTTTACCTGCAGTAGAAGCACTTTAAAATTACATCGAGCCTCCTCAGTAAATGAAAAAAAAATGAAAATTTGCATGTTACGAAGGTTCGTGTTACGCCATAATCCCTAGGTAAAAATCTCTTAAAACTGTGATACCTAATGAGAAAGAAAATTAATGAACTTTTGACTCTCACCTAAAAATATATCTATCTATTGCCAGACGCCTTAATCCTTTATACGGAGTGGCCACAAAAAAATCGCCACCTCTTTATGTCCCCCGCCATTTCACTGCCCCGCTCCCAATTTACACCCCCCTCTCTTATATACCTCTCCACTCCATCCCTCCATCTCATCCTTGGCCTTCCTCTCCCATCTCGCCCTCCACCTCACTCACATACACTCTCCTCGTCAGTCTCTCACTCTCCATCCTCGCCACATGGCCAAACAACCTCAATGTGTTTCTCTTAATGCTTCCTATCACATCCACATCCACACCACAACGCTCCTTAACCTCCCCATTTGTCAGTCTGTCTCTCCATGTGACTCCAAGGGCTCCTTTCAGATAACTCATTTCCACTGCTCTCACTCTTGACTTCTGTCCCTCCAACAACATCCAAACTTCACTTCCATACGTCAGAGTTGGTATCACAATACTGTCATGTAATAATTTTTTCACTTCCATGCCCACTTCCCTGTTTCTTATCACTGCTTTCAAGGAACCAGCAACCTTTCTTCCTTGTTGTACCCTTTCAAGAACTTCATCCTCCAAACTTCCATCCTTACTTATCACACTAACCAAGTACTTAAACATATGTCACAGGGTTTTTAAGTGTATGCAATATTAAAGGATAATTATTCAATAATAATGAGAACAGCGACAATGAATTGTCTTTTGAAAATCAAGCAATGATTACTTTATGTCGGCTTACTTCGCCGATTCTCTAAGGACGAGAATTTATAAACTTTCTTAACAGTACACAGCAGAGACTAATTAGTCACAAATGCTGTTTATTAGTAGTTGGCCTCTGGAGAATCAATAACTAATCAATAACTAACGCTATTAATGATAAGAGATTCATACTGATGCATTAACTCCTGGTAGGCACAACGGATTTTAAGCTTAATACAAAAGAACTAGCCTAAGTACCAGTAATGAATAGCAATGCGTTTATGCAAACTAATAAATAAGCTTAATATGGAAAATAAAACACGAGTTTACATTACATTTAGCTCAAGAAAAAGGACTTAATTTATTGATTACAATAAAATAAAATAACGTTACATGTCTCAAGATGAATTCAAATAAGGAGATCGCACTCACTCGCTCACTCAGAAGCTAAACTTTTAAACCTAGGAAAAAACGAAAAGAAAATACTGGTCAGAAAAGTGGACCAAGCGGATGACTGGGCGTCGTTGAGGAAGGATGCTGCACACGCTGTCTCTCGCCAATCACATTAGGTGGAAATTCAGGAACTGGACAACAGCGGCACTGCTACGCACTGGGCCCAACCTGCTTTCACGGCGCTCAAACCTTGACTGAGTTCAAATCGTGAGAAAGAGGCAAGTGTCGTGGCCGCATTGCTAATGGCTAGAATGAGCGAGACACGCCCATAATAAATCGCTCTGCAGAAGTGCTAATGTCTCCCACAAAGACGATCACTTATGACACAGTGAAAAATTGTTCTGAAAACACTCCCGACCAGGTGAATACGTAGCAGTTAAACTGAGTGATAAATACTGGGATTCCACTAGAATTCGCAGTTTCCCACTAAAGTTGATGTCACGAGTTTATTCATATTCAAAATTGCTCCGACTCATGACATTACGCTCCATGAAAATCCTTTTTTTTTTTTCTTCAGAAAAAAAATTTCAATATACATGTAAATCCTAACTCAGTCACACAAGATTCACAGTGTGGTGTGTGTGTGTGCTATCCTGCTACAGGAGAAAGTCACAGTCGCCAGTGAGCGAAAAAAAACTCGTATTTACGTTAATAGAAGCAAGCTTGAGGGAAAAACTCCATGTACTCAGGTCAAACTGAGCGAAAAGTTCGCTACATTTACATTAACTACTTGTTATGTAGCGTGATGTATGTAATACACGGTGTAGGTGTGACAGTTGTGGTGTAACTGTACCTACGTGTAAAATTACATAATGCAAATCAATAGTAAATGATGATGACTAGGCAGAAGAGAAGAGGCGGCAGCATGCGTCAGGGACGATCAGCTGTTCTGCACAGCAATGCTACACCCGCCAGCTGCACCTGCGAAAACAATCAAGGTGGAGCATCAAAGTGTCATTTCTCTCACTCTGCCTAGTAATCAGTACTTATGTTACAAAAAGTACACTATTTACATTGTTAACCAGGAAACGTAGTCAAGGCATTTCTGCAGGACATCAAACGCCGACACAGTTTACTGGTTAAACCCTATACCTAATTAGCGAAAAGACTGGGCTTTTGTGCAGGACATCAAACGCTGCAATTCACTAAATTAACCATGGAACGTGGTCAAGAGCAAAAAGACTGGGCGTCTGTGCAGGACATCAAATGCTGCGATTCGCTAATGGAACCCAGTTTACTGGTTAACTAACTCTACATTTACGATTAATGACAGGAAGCTGAGAATCGCTACGCAATCTCGGGCAGGTCACGTTTTAACACCCACCGTGGGTGTGAACACTCGTGTGGATATTGTGCATTCTCCAGGAATCCTCAGAGAGGCCTACAACTCAAGACATTCCACAAGGTAATTCATACACAGCCTCAGACTGTCTCTGCGGGGTTCTCGACTTCCCCTTTTACTTAAGGTACAGTCGTGGCCATAAGTAATCACCTATCGTCCGGTACCCCACGCCTCAGGCTGGCTCCTTTATGCGCGGCAACTCACACTAGAGTAAGAGGGGCTGGGAGGGAGGGGCTTAAGAGAGAGTGGAAAGTGGGTGGGGGGACGAGTGATGGTGCTGGGTGGAGTGAGGGAGGGGTGCGAGGGTAGGTAGGAGAGGGAGAATGAAATGCGAGGTGGTCATATTATTTGTTTGTCTTTCAGAGCATGATATAAAAGTGTTAATATACAGTAGATAATACTGCATTACACCTTTTATATAGGCGGCAGATAACAAGCTTTATAGTGGTGATATCAAGGGCTGGTTCGTGAGAATAATATACTGACGTAACAGATCAAACATTAGTGCGGAGCTAGACGTTTCCAGCACAACACATTATTGCCTTGTCCACCAATTTGTATAAGTAGCTGTTATTTGTCTGACGAAAATATCGTTCCGAGGTGATGAGAGGGTGTTGGGGTTGCAGGATGGCCATGCAGACCTATACCAGCATGGAGTTTAGACAACACCGTCTGTGCTACGAGGCTGCATTATTGGTATGCATGAGGCCGGCCACAGCATAGCCGATATTGTGAGAGACCTCGGGTTGACCAGGCAAACAGTTAAGCGCTGGATACCCCGCTGGGAAGAGCCTGGCAATTTGGAAGACCGGCGACGGTAAGATATCACGAAATTATATCGTTGCTTTTTGACATATTGAATCAGACTTAGGGTAGACAGTATATTGTTATTCTTTGTTTATCTCTCCCTGCAGCTGTTTATTTACATATATATTTTGTATGTTTTACATATTTATTCATTTATACGAGTATGTTTGTGCATTTGTTTATTGTTATCTACAGTGCACAGTGCTTATCTTCCAATTTAACTAAAACTTTATGATGTTTTATGAAATCTAATGACTGATTTTCTCTATTTGTGTATTTTACTGTTTCCTTAAGTATTTGATATATCTTTTTACTTAACATACTTGTTTATTCAGTTATTTTCTAATTTATCATCATACTTTAGACCAGGAAGACCAAGACTGACGAGCGAAGAGGACAACGCTCGCATCCTCGCAAACATCGAGCGTAACCCCTTCACCAACTCTGTGGCTGTGAGGGAACAGCTCCACCTGGACGTGTCTGCCAGGACGGTCAGGCGCCGTCTACACGATGTCTACATCATGTTCCAGCTACTAAAGGAAATCTGGAACAGAGGCATGTGAGGGAGAGGCCTGAGTTTGCACCAAACTATATAGTGAAAGACTTAGATTTTTGGGCCCGTACTATCTTCAACGATGAAAAGACATTTTCATCCACCAGTCATGGAGCCCTCCACTGCTGGCGCACAAACAGCACTCGTTATGAGCGCAAAAATATATCCACCGACGAAAGAAGTGGGAGGACAACAGTAAATGTCTGGGGTTGGGTGAACCTCAATTGCCTGGGCGAGTTTACTGATACTGAGGGGAGGTTTAGCTCTGTAGTTTATTTAGAAAAATTGGAAGAGGTGATGCTTCCAACCGTCCGGGCGATGTGTCTCCCTAATCCAGAGAAAATTGTTTTCTTGCAGGTATTGAGATATATCTTGAGATGATCCCCATCTGCACAGATGTGAAACTGGTAAAACTATATCTAACATTTTCTTAATTTGCACTTACTTAAATTTGTTTGCCTAATCCACGCTTACTTTCCCTTTCAATACTAGAATAATTGTCCTATCCACGCAGCCAGAGTGTTCATGCACTGGTTCGAGGAGAGGGGTGGACAAATTGAGCTCTTGCCTTGGCTGGCTCGATCTCCTGATCTCAATCCCATCGAAACTGTGTGGGCCCAGATTGTCAACGCGTGAGAGCCAGAGATCGAGAGGACACGGGCCCGCCTCCTCCAGCACACCAAGGACGAGAGGGAGCTGTTCAGACGAAACAAGCAAACAATCAACAACATTGTTTCCTCTGTGCCACGAAGACTGCAAGAGGTTATTGAGGCAGGAGGCCACTGGACTACTTACTAAGGCTTTTGTGGTTGCTCTGCACTCGCAGCCCATCTCTCGTCGCGGCAAGACCTCCCGGTGGGACCAACTCTCCACAGCAGCTGTATCAGCCGAAGGACGGGCCCGTCCCTATCTGAGGGAGTGCCCTGGTCTGCCCACCAGGAGGTCGAGGCTACTCCGCCCTAGACTCCGGCCGACGACCCTCCCTCCGCCAAGACCTGGACCAAGACTGTGCCATCTGTGACGACCAGGACCAGGCCTCCCCTCTGTGCTTCCACCTGCTGCTGCTGGAGAGCTGGGCGAGTCTTTTTCGTCCTTTCTACCAGGGGCAAGGGGGTTGAGGGCAGCGTCGGTGCGTTTCCACCTGAGCTTGTCGGCGCCTCCTCCATTGGCGCCGTGCTGTCTACCTGGCTCTAGTCCCGCCCTGCCCTCTTTCGACCATCGTGCTGCCAGCCTCACCATCCACCGTCAAGCCCCGCCCTGACTCGTCGATCATCAGGCAGCCGATCTCACCACCAACCATCGCACCTTCCCCTGCCTCTGCCACCTTTCCCTCGTTCGCCAGTTTGCTGTCCCCGCTACGCTTTCCTTGAGAGCTTCTTTTTCTGCAGCTTCTCTGACGGGCTCTCTGTTTGCCCGTGTCCCACCAAGTGTGGGCGAATATCAGCAAACAAACAAATGGTTGCTCTGGCTTGAACAATGTCGGTAAACATTGACAAATATATTTTTTGAGTTTGGGTAGGATTTTTTATTTTCATTTTAACAGATAATGAGACATCGTTATTATATCTCCCCATGTGCACAAACATCAAATTTATTTACCTTTTATGCACAATTATTTTTAACAACCTTTTCATATCGGTGGCTCAATCGGTAGGGAGGTGGCCTGCAGTCCCACCGGACCCAGGTTCGAATCCCGGCTGGGGCAGGGAACAGTTTAAGGATTTGAATTTCATTAAATCAGGCTTTACTGATCTACCAGAAGACCCGCCGACATGTCGTAAAAATACCCCCGCTAATACCAATACACCAGTCCTATATGAGACAGCCCTAGCATGTATTCTATATGGACGGTGGGTGTTAGCACCGAAGTGGCGACATGAAGAGGTGTATGGTATGTAGGAGGACTGCTGGGCCTTGATAGCAGGCTGTGAAGCCCATGCCCAGAGTAGGGCAAAAAAAAATATATATATATATAGAGATGCCATAAAATAGTTTACATGATGGTGACTGAGGTGAGGGAGTGTATACCGAGATGATGATCGTATTTACTGTGGACATGGCAGAGGTTGCATATGATATTTAGTTCCAAATATTAACCACACGTAATGGTAGAGGACCTAACAAACATTACGGAAGTCAAAGCCATCCAGAGTCCATTCTGTGTCCGAAGGCAAAACACACGCATAAACACAAATATCTGGCTCCTGATTAATATTTGATCTGACACGTCAGTATATTTCTCTCATGAGCCAGCCCTTGATATCACCACTCTAAAGCTTGTTATCTGATTCCGCTATACAAGTTGTAATGCTGCATTATCTAACATATTCATTAACCATTATATTATACCCAGAGTGAAAAAAAATAAACATATGTGACCACTTAGCATTTCATTCTCCCTCTCCTACCTTCCCTCCCACCCCTCCCTCACTCCACCCCAGCACCATCACTCGTCCCCCCACCCACCTTCCCCTGTCTCTCAAGCCCCTCCCTCTCAGCCCCTCTTACTCTAGTGTGAGTTGCCGCGCATAAAGGAGCCAGCCTGAGGCACGGGGTACCGGACGATAGGTGATTATTTATGGCCACGACTGTACATATGTATGTACAGGCCCTGGACATACTGTGTCCTGTGGGGCCAACGAGTGAGACTTCAGGTCTGCACCCACATTACCACTGCCCTCTCTTTCAGCTGACTCAGGGATTACAGGTGTGGTTTAAAACGGCACAGGAAGGACATGTCCCTGATCAGTGGTACGTGGACACACATTGCAGGAACGCACAAAATTATCTATCGCTCGTCCCATCCCTGGCCAGAAAAAGTCAGCACGGATACTGCCCTGGGTCTTCCTTTTGCCCATGTGACCTCCTGACACTGAGCAATGACCCCATTCTAACACTGCTTGGCGGTACTTAGCGGGAACGACGAACCGCAGTCGAACCTCGCCCTGGGGTGTTCGTGACTCACGGTACAGCCGTCTTCGCTTGTGAAGGAACTTGGCTTGACCTCCCCGTGAATACTTTATCACTCTACCCTTTTGTTTCCTTCGCACGGCAGCAAGTGCTGGGTCAGTGTTGTTATTGAACAACAACTTGGCTACACATCAGATCTTGCGGCTATTCAATGGTCACTGGAGTGACAGTCTGGAGCCTCAGCCATGGCTCGTGTTACTGCAGCCGAAGTCTGAGTAGCGTCATCTTCGGTGCAACTATACTTGGCACCGGGAATATTGCCTATAATAAGGTCAAATAAAGGTTCTGGAATGACAACTGCGACTGTTGTACCAGTGTAAAATGGAGATGCCACCTGGATACGTGCCTCAGGGAACAATCTCACTGATCCATCAATAAGGTTAGCTTGGATCTGTCGACCTGTGTACTGCTCAGGCCGAACTAGACTCTGCTTGACAGAGCAACCTGAGGACCCATTGTCTCTCAGGACCTTCACAGGAATGTCTCCCACAAACCCTGGCTGAACAAGGAAGGCACTGTCGCCTGTGGGAGGGCCTGTGGAGGAAGCAGCTAGCCACTGATTAGGCTGCTGAATAAATGATGCGGCAAACATGGTGCCATGAGAATTTGATACTTGAGGGGTTGTACTCACTGCCTGGGGAGATGGAGCATTGGCCATCTGTGGAGGGGGGTTCACTGTTGCCGTGGGACTAGTGAACCGTGGGGAAGTACCCGTACTGCTAGGGATGACACCGCCGTGCTGCTGCTGAGGAACGAAGGCTGTGTCGCCTCCTGCCTCTGATACGCTGGAGCTGGTGCTGAAAAGGTTTGTCCCGACAATCGATTGCATGGCTGATACTGCTGCTGGTTAGGGTACCTGTTGTACCTCTTCCACTCAGGTTTGTGAGTGTTTTGCCCCTGGTCCTTCCTCTGCGGTTTTGGACCTTGGCCGTTATTCTGAGAACGGCCTTGTTGCTGGGGTTCAGTCTGAGATGGTTTCCCAGATTTATCAGCTTTCCTGTTCCAGGTATGCTGCTTGCGAGTTTGATACCCGTATGCAGTGAAAAATGCATCAGCCTTCTTCATAAGTTCAGTAGCCACGACTTTTCTAGCTGCGTGTGCAGCATAAGGTCAATTATCCCCTCACGCGTGGAAGGAGTTTCATCTTTCTCCATCCACTCATCTAAGTAAGCAGTAAGCCGGTCAAAAAACTGAACGGCAGTCTATCCTGTAAACATGCCCTCATGAACTGACTCTTGGTGACGTCAACTGTGAGGCAGTGCGCTTTGACAAGTGCGGCCTTCATCATCTCATATGTAGATTGTCTCCACGAATTCTGTGGAGAATATCGAAGGCAGGGCCCTCAAACAGGCCAAGAAACTGAAGCCGCTTAGCTGCATCATCCAGCTGGTAAAGTTGAGCGATGTCTTTAAAACGAGCTATGTATGGCTCGATTCGCTCGCCTTCCTTGTATGGGGGAAGCATGATGTGTGGGGTCACCATAATATGTGCAGGGAGAGCGCTCGTGGAGCTTGGGCCAGCTGCACCAGATGTGTCTGAAGCCAAGGAATCTCGCATGAGCTTCAGCATTTCAATTTCATACTTTTTGCGTGCTTCTCGCTCAGCACGTTCGTGTTCTCGTTGTTCTCGCTCTTATTCACGTTCTCTCTCTCGTTCCTCACGCTGTTCTCGCTCATGTTCACGTTCTCTCGTTCCTCACGCTGTTCTCGCTCATGTTCTAACTCGAGTTCGCGTTGTTTTCACTCGTGTTCTAACTCGAGTTCGTGTTGTTTTCGCTCGTGTTCCAACTCAAGTTCACGTTGTTTTTGTTCGTGTTTGCGCTGTTCTCACTCGTGTTCGCGTTGTTCTCGCTCGTGTTCGCGTTGGATTCTATGCCCTTCACGAGCATCACTCTCGCGTTGCTGCTTGTGACTAAGCCAAGAGACGACACAATTCTTTACTTCAGTTGGGTCTGTAAGCCTCATATCTTTAGCTTCCTGTACATAGACGCTGGTGGACATGATGTTAACTCAATCTAAGTAAACTAGCGACTCAGTACTGACTGCGATTTTTGCAAAGAGAGATGCCAATAATCAAAAATAAAGAATATAGGCACAGGTTAGTGGTGACCAGTTTTATCTAATTAAACTGGTAGAGAAAGAAAATTAAACAAACAACTGACTGTCAACCATTACTTAGATTAATAGAACTGAATCAATAATCACCAGTAAGGTAGTGCCTATAGACTTTAATGATAAATACCTAAGTATGAGTGAGTGAGTATTATCTCGTGAATAACTTTAGAGCCAGGAGTTAATATCCTGGTGAGGTCGCCAATTGTCACGGGGTTTTTAAGTGTATGCATTATTAAAGGATAATTATTCAATAATACTGAGAACACCAACAATGAATTGTCTTGTGAAAATCAAGCAATGATGACTTTATGTCGGCTTACTTCGCCGATTCTCTAAGGACGAGAATTTATAAATTTTCTCAACAGTACACAGCAGAGACTAATTAGTCACAAATGCTGTTTATTAGTACTGTTGGCCTCTGGAGAAAGTGACTTTACCCCTGACAATCAATTACTAATGCTATTAATGATAACAGATTCTTGCTGATGCATTAACTCATGGTTGGCACAACAGATTTTAAGCTTAATACATAAGGACTGGCCTAAGTACCAGTTATGAATAGCAAAGCATTTATGCAAACTAGGAGCTATAAGTGAAATAAGCTTAATATGGAAAATAAAACATGAGTTTACATTACATTAAGCTCAAGAAAAAGAACAATTTATTGATTACAATAAAATCAATTAACGTTACATGAGTCTCAAGATGAATTCAAATAAGGAGATCGCACTCACTCGCTCACTCAGAAGCTAAACTCTTAAACCTAGGAAAAAACGAAAAGAAAATACTAGTCAGAAAAGTGGGCCGAGTGGATGACTGGGCGTCGTTGAGGAAGGAGGCTGCACACGCAGTCTCTCGCCAATCACACTAGGTGGAAATTCAGGAACTGGATATCAGCGGCACTGCTACGCACTGGGCCCAACCTGCTTTCACGGCGCTCAAACCTTGACTGAGTTCAAATCGTGAGAAAGAGGCGAGTGTCGTGGCCGCATTGCTAACGGCTAGAATGAGCGAAACGCCCAAAATAAATCGCTCAGCAGAAGTGCTAATGTCTCGCACAAAGACGATCATTTATGACACAGTGAAAAATTGTTATGAAAACACTCCCGACCGGGTGAATATGTAGCAGTTAAACTGAGCGATAAATACTGGGATTCCGCTAGAATTCGAGGTTTCCCACCAAAGTTGATGTCACGAGTTTATTCAAATACAAAATTGCGCCGATTCGTGACAAGGTACTCACATTTTCCATTTCCTAATCATCCAACCTCAATGTACACCCTCAATCCAAAGTTTCTGAACCCCCCTTAGCGTGAGAGCGGTCGAAGCCAGGGATGTGGAATGGCCAGGCGAACGGACAGTGGTTGAGGAGACGAAACCACGCCCCCAAACAACGTCACTACCACTACTCTCTCTCTCTCTCTCTCTCTCTCTCTCTCTCTCTTTCTTTTTGATTGTATTATTACCACCGCCAAAGAAGGTTATGTGTTTGCCTGTCTGTTTGTTTGTTTGTCTCTTTGTCTCTTTGTCCGCGAGAAAGGGCCAGTCACTCCTTGGAGGAGGTATGCGTTTTCAGAGTCCCGTCTAATAACAATCATCATTATCATCATCATTATGATCATTATCATCATCATCATCATCATCATTATTATTATTATTATTATTATTATTATTAATATTAACACCGTCACTACCACTACTCTCTCTCTCTCTCTCTGTCTCTGTCTCTGTGTGTGTCTCTCTCTCTGTCTGTGTGTGTGTGTGTGTGTGTCTCTCTCTCTCTCTCTCTCTCTCTCTCTCTCTCTCTCTCTCTCTCTCTCTCTCTCTTTTTGATTGTATTATTACGACCGCCAAAGAAGGTTATGTGTTTGCCTGTGTCTGTTTGTTTGTTTTTTTGTTTGTTTGTCTCTTTGTCCGCGAGAAAGGGCCAGTCACCCCTTGGAGGAGGTATGCGTGTTCCGAGTCCCGTCTAATAACCATCATCATCATCATCATCATCATCATCATCATCATTCATTATTATTATCATCATCATCATTATTATTATTATTATTATTATTATTATTATTATTATTTTAATTGTTACTATTATATATATTATTATTATATTTATTATTATTAGTAATATTAGTATTATATTTGCTACATCCTTACACACAACGAATAACATCACCGACATAGTAATGCAGGTAGAAGTGAAAGAGGAACGGACCAATGAAAGAGCCAGTGCTGGAGAACACAGTTTAGAATGTGAGTTGGGTATGGCATTTCGGAACAAAATCTGGGGGAAGGTATGATAACATCTATGTTATTTGAAGGCTATGCAACTGTTCTAGAAGCAGTTGCATGTTGAGACACTCTTTTCAATACTATTTCAGTAGGTTTGATAGGAAAGTGAGGTTTGTTAGCTGCATCTGAACTTTTCTCTCATCATGTCTGACAACGATAGTGATGAACTAGATTATACACATCACTTATTCATATATTGTCTGTAATGTTCTAAAAGTCATATTCTTTGTAGCCACCACATGAAAACCATAAGGTATGGAAGAAAAGGGCGTCAATTAACCTTTCTATTTTATTAAAGATCACAAGGTCTTAATACCTTGTCCATCCTCCCTGGGCCTCAATAACAGCCTGCAGGCGGGAAGGCATGGAATTCACCAAGTTAGTACAGATGTTTGGACGACGTCTGATGCTCTCCCACACCTCTCTCGTCTTCATTTCTACGGCATCCCTGGTGATGTCACGAACCTCCCAGTCTTCGACCATAATCCCCCACAAGTTTTCTATGGGGTTCATGTCACACCCCTTAGAAGGCCAGTCAATAAGGTGAAACTCTGGGTGTTGACGGAACCAGTTCATCACTGCGTTGCTGGTATGAATTGGGGAGCGGTCTTGGACAAGTATGATGTCGTTTGGTTCCGGGATGGCGTATGCACGGACTGATGGCAAGAGCGAAGTTTCCAAAATATTTATGTATTCTTCAGCATTAAGATAACCGTCAATGGTCACCAACTCTCCTGGGCCTGCTGCCCACATCCAACCATAACAAGACACTGACAACCTCCCACTTCTTGCTCTCTCGGTAATGTTTATGGCATCATAACGAGTGTTTGCCAATCGCCAGCAGTGTTTCCCAGTTGTTGCCACACTTTGAAATGATTTTTCATCCGTAAAAATCACGTTCTGCCAGAAGTCCACACCATACTGCCTGTATCGCTGAGCGAATCTTAGTCGTGTCTCCTTATGTTGTTGACTCAGTTTCTCCTTTTCTGCTGCAGTGTAGCAGTGCAGCCCCACCTCATGAAGGCGACGTCTCGTTGTCACAGGGTGACACTGTAGCTGTAGTTCGTGTGTCAACGTGACTGCTGTTTTCTTTGGAGCTTGCCTGGCAGCAACAGCGAGCCTTTCGTCTTCATCAGGTGTGGTCACCCAAGGCCGCCCTGACCTCGATCTAGTCGTCACGTGTCCCTCCTCTTCATATCTACTGTTACATAGCCTATGATTTCATCATCCTTTGTGTAATTTTAACGCACAGTATGCTGCATGTTTGATCACGAGCGTGTTCTGCCTCAGTTCCCCCCTTCTACCGTTATAGTAGAGTAAGTCGTTCTTTCTGTTGTTCAGAGCGGGATTGTCAACTCTTTGTCCCCATGGCTTCATTTGCGCGTCCTTCTTACAAGTTGTATCAAGCTCTGCTGGCCCCTATATAATGAGCTCCGTCCCTGCATTATTGCCACTTAGATCTACTCCTCATTTTGTTCACATCTCTGTCCTCCCCTGTACCGTTATTATTATTGTGAGTGCTCCGGAAGTCTCCAACCATCTAGCAGCTGTGTAATTTGAGTATAACTGTTATTGCATTTTTTCCTTGCACTGTATAGCATAAGGTGTTGATTTGTAGGCCTAGTGAGGTTTTTTTATAATTTATGCAGGATTCATTTTGTCAGCCAGTTTTAATATTATTTTGTATCTGTAATAATTTATCTTGCATTAACTGAGCATTACCCAGTGCATTTTCATTTTATCACGGCTGACTTAGGTAAATTTACTCTTGCTAATTTCATGTTAATAGAGGCTATTGCAGTTAACCATATATTTAACCTGTTTTTCGCCATTACATTATCCTTATGAGTCCTGAATGTTTTGTTGTTAGTTGGAGCACTAAACTTTAACTTGTAATTTGACCTAACTCTTTTGTTTTGAACCTGGAACTTTACGGGACAGTAATGATTTTTAGTATTCTCACTTAAAGTGTACATTATCTTTCTCTCTTCCGTAACATAAATTTGGCGACCTCATATCAGGATATTCAGGATATTATTGCTTGATATTTTGTGACTGTGATTTATTCATGATGTCTACTATTACTACGCTTGATGAAGCCAAAGATTTTTTGTCAAATGTGCAAACAGTGTGTGATGTAGAAAACAGAACAAAGAATGAACTTAAGCTTGTTGCTCAACAATGGGGAATTGCTGTTCGCTCTCATCATTCTAAAGATCAAATTGTTGACATGATTAATGAAAGCTTGTTTAATGTAACTCCTCCAAATGAGCAAACGCAGATTGAATTAGCTAAGTTACAGCTAGCCCTGCAGGAGGCTCGTGTGAAGGAAGCTGAATTTCAAGCACGTGCTAAGGAGGCTGAGTCTCAGGCTAAGGAGGCTTGTGTTAAGGAGGCTGAGTTTCACACACAAGTTGAACTGCCAGGATTCAGGCAGACCATGAGTATCGCATGAAACAAGGTGGAACTGGATCATCTAGCTCTGATGATTATGATGTGGCTAAAAATGTTAAACTTGTCCCTCCTTTTAATGAATCTGATTTAACGAAGTATTTTCAGTTGTTTGAGAGGGTAGCTATCTATCTATCTATCTATCTATAGCCCGACGCCCTAATCCCGCAAAGGGTGGCCGCAGACAAAACGCCTCCAAGTCACTCTGTCACCCACCATTTGACTCCCCTCCCCCCAACTCACCCCCCCTACCTCATAAACCTCTCAACTCCATCCCTCCACCTCATCCTCGGTCTACCCCTCCCTCTCCCTCCCTCCACCTCACCTACATACACCCTCTTAATCAGTCGTTCATTCTCCATTCTCTACACATGTCCAAACCACCTCAGTGTATTTCTCCTAATCTTTTCAACCACATCCACATCTACCCCACAACGTTCCTTCGCTTCTTCATTCGTCAACCTGTCCCTCCACGTCACTCCACATGCTCCTCTCAAGTAACTCATTTCCACTGCTCTCACTCTTGACTTGTTCCCCTCTTGCAAGGTCCACGCCTCGCTTCCATACGTCAGGGTAGGGATCACAATACCATCATGCAGTGACTTCTTAACTTCCATACTCACCTCCCTATTTCTCATCACTGCTTTCAGTGTACCAACAACCTTTCTTCCCTGCTGTACCCTTTCACGTACTTCATCCCCCAAAGTTCCATCCTTACTCATCACACTACCCAAGTACTTGAATGCACTCACATTCTCCATATCCTCACCATCCAACCTCACTGCACACTCTGTGACTTCATTCCTCTCAAACACCATAACTTTACTTTTGTTTACATTAACTTTCAGCTTCCTCCTCCTACACACTGTCCCAAATTCATTCACCAAACCTTGCAACTCCCATTCATCTTCACTCAACAATACTGTATCATCAGCAAACAGCAACACCGGAAGCTTTCAAATCTCACCCTCATTCATTAGGCCCAGCCCCACATCCACTGCCCTACCTTGCACCTCCTTTACAACCCCATCCATATATATATTAAACAGCCATGGAGACATCACACACCCCTGTTGCAGTCCCACACTGAGATAAAAAAAACTCACAGCTCACCATCCACTTGCACCGTAGCCCTAGCTCCCTCGTACATACTCTTCACAGCACTCAACAATTTTCCCTCCACTCCATATATTCTTAATACCTTCCACATACCTTGCCTATCTATTCTGTCATAAGCTTTCTCCAAGTCCATGAAGGCAGCATACACTTTCCTTCCCTTCTCTAGATACTTCTCCACTAAACATCTTAGAACAAATATCTGATCTACACACCCTTTTCCCTTCCTAAATCCCCCTTGTTCTTCTCCAACTAGCTCCTCTGTCATATGCCTAACCCTATCAATGAGTATTCTACCATATATTTTACCAGTCACACTAAGAAGGCAAATACCCCTATGGTTACCACATACTTCTCTCTCCCCTTTTCCTTTGTACAGAGGAACAATTATACCTGATTTCCAGTCCTCTGGAACCCTTCCCTCTTCCCAAGCCAATCTACACAACTTCCATATCCACTCCACAACAATCTCACCCCCATACCTAAGCATTTCACCACACACTCCATCAATTCCTGGGGCCTTTCCCAGCTTAATCTTCATCGTTTCCACTACTTCCGACCTACTGATCTCTTCCTCCCTCCTCTCATCTCTTCTTCTCCCGGCCATTCCCCAACCACTTATACTCACACTGCTCTCACTCTCTACAGGTTTTAATTGGCCCAAACAGTATTGGCCAGTACTCCTTCAAACTGTTCTCACCGGTAAAGCTCAAGCAACTTATGCATCTTTGCCTCAGGATCAATCTGATAATTATGATGTAGTTAAGAGCTTGATTCTTAAGGCCTATGAGCTTGTTCCTGAAGCCTATAGAGTAAAATTTAGGACAACTTACAAGCAAGATAAGCAATCCCATGTTGAATATGCAAAAATCAAAGAAGATCTGTTAGAGCAGTGGTTAAATTCTAAGAATGTGGATTCTGCTTTTGGTAAATTTAAGCAGATGATTTTGCTGGAGGACTTCAAAAGGTGTATTAGTAAAGATGTAAGCCTATATCTTGATGAGAAAAGAATAGATAATTTGTCTGATGCTGCAGTTTTAGCTGATGAATATGTTCCCACTCACAAGAGATATTCTAAAGAAAAAAGGAAAGCTGAGAGTAAGTACGTTGCCTCTACTCAGAGTACAGGTAACAGGAAAGAGAATAAAGATGATGTTTCTCAGGAAGTAAATACCAGCTTCACCTCTAGATTTCAGAAACGTAAATGTACTTATTGTAGTAAGCTTGGTCATACTACGGAGAAATATTTCAGGAGACAGCGTGATGTGAACAAAAAGGAGTCTTTAAATGTTCAGTCAATTGGTCTAGTGTCCACCCTTGAGAGCTCCCAGAATTCTTTAACTGAGTTAACTGAACCTGCTTTGAGGGGTAACTTAAATTCTCATGATAGAGCTCCTCTTTTGAGCAGTAATGTGGGTGACACTCTCAAGAGTTCATGTGCTAATTTCCTGTCTGATGGTTTTGTCATTCCTCTGGACAATAATGACAGGAAATCAGTTAAAATATATCGTGATACAGGTGCGTGCCAATCCCTTATGCTGACCAGTGTTCTAGGCTCTAATGTTAATTCCTCTGATGAAACTGTAATCTTACAAGGTGTAGGGAATAATTACTTCTCTGTCCCTCTGTGCAGAGTGAATTTAGAGTCTGGTTTTGTTAATGGTTCCATTATGGTTGGGTTGGTTGAGACACTCCCAATGTCAGGTGTAACTTTCTTACTTGGAAATGATATTGGTGGAAGTCAAGTGTGTCCAGCTCCTCAGTTGTCTAGTGAGCTAGTGGCTGCGTCCCAGGATTGTGATGTCCCTGATGTGTTCCCTGCATGTGCTGTCACTAGGGCTAAGTCTAAAGTTACTGGTGATTTAGAGGATAATTATGATGATGTTATCCTAGCTGACACTTTTCTTGCTAATTTGGACCACTCACCAGATGAGGCAGTACCCCGTAGTGTTGATAATTTGTCTCGTCAAGAGTTGGTTGAGTTGCAGGTTGCTGACCCTGAGTTGAAAGGTCTAGCTAACTCTGCTTACAGTGAAGAAGAGTCAGCCGGTGCTTCTACTTGTTATTATGTAAAGTCAGGAGTACTTATGAAGAAGTGGAGACCCCCAACAGCATCAGCCGACTGTGAATGGGAGGTTGTACATCGTTGTCATCCCTCGTGTTTGTAGGCAGGAGTGGCTCATGATTACAGTTTGGCAGGACACCTTGGAGTGAGGAAGACTGTGGCACGCATTTTGAAACACTTCTACTGGCCAGGTATCTTCAGGGATGTTTCCTGGTATTGTAAGTCTTGTCACACCTGTCAAGTTGTGGGGAAGTGTAATCTGACCGAAAAGGTTGCACCTCTAGTTCCCATTCCTCCTTTTGAGGCGCCATTCACCAGTGTGTTGGTGGATATTGTGGGCCCTCTTCCTAAGACTTCTTCAGGATTTTCTTATGTGTTGACCCTGATTGATATGGCTACTCGTTATCCTGAAGCCATTCCACTCAGCAAAGAACGTGGTTAAGGAAATGCTAGGGTTCTTCACAAAGTTTGGTCTGCCCAAGGAGGTACACTCGGAAGCACTAATTTCTCCACCCCTAGTAGCCGGAGTCGCGGCCAGTGAGAGACCAGGCGTTCGAACACCCCACACCCACATCCCCTCCCCCAACCCCAGTGGCAAATGTTGTTGGACAAATGTGGAATGGCCAAAGCTGGTGATCTTACAATGTCATAATTGTTTTTATAGAGAATCAGAACCAGTAGGGGTAAGTATATAAAGGGATCGGTTCTGATGAACCACAAACTCTCTGCTTCAACGAAAATATTTCGACCTCTTGTCACAACAGTGACAAAATGTCACAATGTATACGACTGAATGTGGGTCAGTCGTCTACATAATGACATTGTGTCACTGTTGTCGCAGGAGGTCGGAATATTTTCGTAAAAGCAGAGAGTTTGTGGTTCGTCAGAACCGATCCCTGATTCGTTTCGTCCATCCATTAATGACAGGAACATAAATCTTAAGTGTTTATAATGTAAGGCTTAAATTGCCACGTTAATATGAATTCATGGGCGTCCAAAACCACACACAACCTGTGTTAAAGTAAAACAACCGTATGTCCTTGTATCACAAGGTCCAACTTGCGGTGAGTATGTCATGTAACAGCTTACAACAAGATGAAATAGTCGGCAGGTATATCGAAGCATTGTATGTTATTGATTTGTTGGTGCTTAATACAGAGGTGTATTATAGTAATAATATGATCAATACCTGACGGATCATTTCATCACTATCTTTGTTTACGTTGGTTAATAATGGGTGTGACTGGTGGACGAGAGGATAAGAGAGGCGTTTGGTGGAGACAGGAATCGAGAGAGATGGGTGGTGGTGGCGGGAGTGAGAATGTATGAGAAAAGACATCATATATTTCAACAGATGCTGTTCACAACACTATACTTATTTGTAACATTATAAAAAAGGACATAAGTATTATAGACAATAACACATGGCACACTGTAGGTCTTCTTTCATTTTCGTGCCTTTCCTCTATGTTATGGATAACAGCACAGTAATAAACATTAAGTACCTTTATATACTTACCCCTGCTGGTTCTGATTGTCTATAAAAACAATCATGACACACTGTAACATCACCAGCTTTGGCCGTTCCACGTCTACCCAACAACATTTACACTGGGGTTGGGAAAGGGGAGGTGGGTGTGGGGTGTTCGTACACCTGGTCGCTCACTAGCCGCGACTCTGGCTGCATGGGGGGAGAAATTAGTGCTTTCGGGTGTACAGTCAGACCGGGGAAGTAATTTCATGTCAAATGTTTTCAAGCAGTCTCTGAAAGAGTTGGGCATCACCCAGATCACGTCTTCAGCTTACCATCCCCAGACCCAAGGAGCGTTGGAGAGATATCATCAAACACTCAAATCGATGCTCAAGAAATACTGTTTGGAACATCAGAAAGACTGGGATAAAGGTCTTCCATTCGTTGTGTTTGCCGCAAGAGAATCTCCAAATGAATCACTGGGCTTCTCACCTTTTCAACTACTATTTGGCCATGAAGTAAGAGGACCCCTTAAGCTACTCAAGGAATGCTGGCTGTCGGAGGAAGATGACGTCAACCTGCTGGAGTATGTGATGAAGTTCAAAGAACGGCTGTCCACTGCTTTACAGCTGGCGAGAGAGAATTTAGGAGCTGCTCAGGAGAAAATGAAGACTTGGTATGATAAGAAGTCCAGGTTACGCCACTTTCAGCCAGGAGATCAGGTTTTGATTCTGGTACCGGTTCATGGGCAACCTCTTCAAGCCAAGTTTAGTGGTCCTTATTTCGTGGAGAAGAAACTCAGTGATGTCAACTGTCATCGCCACACCAGATCGTAGAAAGAACAAGCAACTATGTCACATCAACATGCTAAAGTTATATCACAGGCGGGACGAAAATAATCCAGTCTGCACTGTAGCTGTTCCACCCGAGTCTGCAAGTGAAGCTCTCCCATGCAGTATGAGCCTGAGTGATAGTTTGGGGAAGAATCCTGATATCATGAATGATCTCCAGACTAAGCTTTCTCATCTACCTCCCGAGGAAAGGCAGGAGTTTTTGGCATTACTGCAGGAGTACCTGCAAGTGTTCCATGCCACTCCAGGAAGAACCACTGTGTTGATGCATGATGTCGATGTTGGAGATGCAAAGCCAATTAAATTGCCTCCTTACCGTGTGAACCCAGTGAAAGTTCCTCTCATCCAGAAGGAGCTTGGCTACCTGTTGGACCACAGGATGATTGAGCCCTGTCAGAGCGAGTGGAGTTTTCCTGTCACTCTAGTCCCTAAGCCAGGTGGGTCACAGCGGCTTTGCATCAACTACAGACGTGTTAATCAGATCACCAAAACAGACACTTACCCTCTCCCTCGCGTGGAAGATTGCATAGACAAGATCGGAAAGGCTAGGTACATAAGTAAGTTTGATTTGTTAAAGAGATACTGGCAAGTACCTATGACTGAACGTGCTAGGGAGATCTCATGTTTTGTAACACTAGGAAAGACTTTTGCATGTTCTGTAATGCCGTATGGTATGAAGAATGCACCAGCCACATTTCAGAAGCTCATGAATGTTGTAACAGAGGGTTTGGCAGGGTGTGTTGTTTATATTGATGATATATTAATCTTCAGTGACAACTGGAAAGATCACCTATGCCATGTCAGTAAATTTCTTGAGCGTTTGGTTCATGCTAATCTGGTAGCTAATTTATCAAAGTGTGAGTTTGGTCAAGCTAAAGTTCAGTGCCTTGGGTATGTAATTGGTGATGGACATGTTGCACCACCAGGAGCTAAGGTTCAGGTAATAAGTGATCTTCCCAGACCTAAAAGTAGGAAAGAGCTACAAAGATTTTTGGGAATGGTAGGTTATTACAGGAGATTTGTTCTTAACTTTTCTATTCTTGTATCACCACTTACAGACCTACTGAAAAAGGGAGTTAAATTTGTTTGGACCGATAACTGTGAATCCTCTTTCAACAAACTTAAAGCTATCCTATTAAATCAGCCAGTGCTCGCTACTCAAAATTTTGCTAAGCCTTTTAAGATGGCTGTTGACGCAAGTGATACAGGAGCTGGGGCTGTTTTGCTGCAAGAGGATGATCAGGGTATTGAACACCCTGTATCTTATTACAGTAAGAAGTTCACTCCACCTCAAAAGAACTACTCAACTATTGAGAAAGAGCTTTTGGCCTTGATTTTGGGTTTACAGCATTTTTCATTTTATTTGTGTTCTGATTTTGACCCCATAGTCATTTATACCGATCATAACCCACTGAAATTCCTTAGTAAGTTTAAAGATAAAAATCAGAGATTGACAAGATGGAGTCTACTTCTTCAGGAGTATTCATTAGACATACACCATGTCAAGAGGAAAGAAAATGTTATTGCAGATTGCTTATCTAGACTTTAGACAGATTGTTTTAGAGTAATAAGAAATTTCCTTTGAAAATTTCTTTTTCTTTGTGGGGAGGTGTTACATAGCCTATGATTTCATCATCCTTTGTGTAATTTTAACGCACAGTATGCTGCATGTTTGATCACGAGCGTGTTCTGCCTCAGTTCCCCCCTTCTACCGTTATAGTAGAGTAAGTCGTTCTTTCTGTTGTTCAGAGCGGGATTGTCAACTCTTTGTCCCCATGGCTTCATTTGCGCGTCCTTCTTACAAGTTGTATCAAGCTCTGCTGGCCCATATATAATGAGCTCCGTCTCTGCATTATTGCCACTTAGATCTACTCCTCATTTTGTTCACATCTCTGTCCTCCCCTGTACCGTTATTATTATTGTGAGTGCTCCGGAAGTCTCCAACCATCTAGCAGCTGTGTAATTTGAGTATAACTGTTATTGCATTTTTTCCTTGTACTGTATAGCATAAGGTGTTGATTTGTAGGCCTAGTGAGTTTTTTTTGTAATTTATGTAGGATTCATTTTGTCAGCCAGTTTTAACATTATTTTGTATCTGTAATAATTTATCTTGCATTAACTGAGCATTACCCAGTGTATTTTCATTTTATCACGGCTGACTTAGGTAAATTTACTCTTGCTAATTTCATGTTAATAAAGGCTATTGCAGTTAACCATATATTTAACCTGTTTTTCGCCATTACATTATCCTTATGAGTCTTGAATGTTTTGTTGTTAGTTGGAGCATTAAACTTTAACTTGTAATTTTACCTAACTCTTTTGTTTTGAACCAAGAACTTTACGGGACAGTAGTGATTTTTAGTATTCTCACTTAAAGTGTACATTATCTTTCTCTGTTCCGTAACACTACGTATCCATAATCTCACAGTGTTCTTACTGATACCCATAACGCGACTGATTTCGTTGATTGACATTCCAGCTTGATAGCGGCCAACTATCTGACTTCTTTGGTATATGACCTCTGGACGATTTGCTCGAATGTTTGGTGAACGTAAGCCACGTCGTCTACCCTGAACGTCCATAACTGTTGAAGCAATACCATATAGTAGCATCAACACGAGTATCAAGACTTACCTCCAAATAAAAGCATCTGTGTCAAGATAATGATAAACAATATGTAACACACAGTAAAAAGTTGTTAGTCAAAGTTGTTACGCTAAAATTTAGGCCAAATCATAAAATAATCAATCAGACGTGTTTATTATCAAGGATAGATACTCACTAATTGCGAAGATGAGTTACAAACATAACTATGCAAGAAGTGTGTATTAACCATTATATATTGTTAGGGGGTCATTTAGATAGGAGTTTGTTATTTCGTTAAGCCAGGTAATGTAAAGTAACGACTGTGGGAAAAACGATACCTCTCATTCACAAACAGAAAAACACACCTACACATATTCTCACAAACACACACACACACCTACACATATTCTCACACACACACACACACCTACACATATTCTCACACACACACACACACACACACACACACA